>NW_026114224.1:235359-327935 GCF_018139145.2 Gymnogyps californianus | reverse complement strand
TCTCTATGAGGAAAGGCTGAGAGAGTTGGGGTTGTTTGGCCTGGAGAAGAATAGGCTCTGGGGAGACCTTATTGTGGCCTTTCAATACTTAAAGGGGCTTATAAGAAAGATGGGGACAGACTTTTTAGTAGGGCCTGTAGCAATAGGACAAGGGGTAATGGTTTTAAACTAAAAGAGGGTAGATTCAGACTAGATATAAGGAAGAAATTTTTTATGATGAGGGTGGTGAAACACTGGAAGAGGTTGCCCAGAGAGGTGGTAGATGCCCCATCCCTGGAAACATTCAAGGTCAGGTTGGACGGGGCTCTGAGCAACCTGATGTAGTTGAAGATGTCCCTGCTCACTGCAGAAGGGTTGGACTAGATGACCTTTGAAGGTCCCTTCCAACCCAAACCATTCTACGATTCTATGATTCTGTGATTCTATGATTAAAAAGTCAAACAGTTTAATATTATAGAAGACAAATGGTTCTAAACTACATAATAAGAAAAATATTAAATAAACAATAATTTTATAATAATTTTAATTATAATAATTGTATACAAATATTTTATTTTATAATTTATTATTAAATAAAATAAGAAAACATTATCTCAGTGCTCTGTATTATGTGAATGCTATGTCTATTTTTACATTAGTTAACAATGTCATTTGATTACATGTGCTTTTGCATGACTAGGAATGAACTTTCAAGTATCTGAATGCATTTAGGAATGGTTTTAACTTTAAAATCTATACAAGAAACATCACTTTTTATTCCTATTTGTTCATAGTATATTCCTATTCATTTTATCAAATTTAATCATCACCATAAGATCTATGGATAAAGTATCTTAACATTGAAAATTAGAAATTATTTGGATTTCACTGCCCTAGTAAGAATTCTAACAAAAAAAATCCTCTCTTCACAGCGATAGAAAAATAATCACTTACTAAAAAATAAAAATAAGGAATAGAATTTTGCTTTAAAATACTTTGTTTTAAAAACATGGATAATCTTTTCTTCAAATAAAAATATAACATAAAAAGTAGAGAAAATTATTAATGGGTTGGTCTTCATTACAGTTACTATCAAGACAAATGTACAAATCTAACAGTGCTGAAATCTTGATCTGTGCAAGACTCCAAGTGTACTGGATATGGCTGGGATGGAGTTAATTTTGTTCATAGCAGCCCCTGTGGTGCTGTGGTTTAGATCTGTGACCAAAACAGTGTAGATAACACACCAGTGTTTTGGCTATTGCTGAACAGTGCTTGCACAGTGTCAAGGCCTTCTTTGTTTCTCACTCTGCCCCCACAAAGCGAGTAGGCTGGGGGTGGGCAAGAAGTTGGGAGGGGACACAGCCAGGATAGCTGATCCCAATGACCAAAGGGATATTCCATGCCATATAATGTCATGCTCAGCAATAAAATTGGGAGGGGGAGTCTTTCCACAGTCGCCGTTGCTCGGAGACTGGCAATTGACCTTGCACCACTTGCTTCCCCCCCCATTTTTCCCCCTCTTCAATTACTCAGCTGCCTTTATTTCAACCCATGAGTTTTTCTCACTTCTACTCTTCTGATTTTCTCCCCCATCCTGCTGTGGTGGGGAGTGAGCGAGCGAGCAGCTGTGTGGGTGCTTAGTTGCTGGCCAGGGTGTCGTGGTTTAACCCCAGTCAGCAGCTAAGCACCACGCAGCCGCTCCCTCACTCCCCCTCCCACTCCCAGTGGGATGGGGAGGAGAATCGGGAAAGAAGGTAAAACTCGTGGATTGAGATAATAACAGTTTAATAACTAAAGTAAAATATAATACTAACAATAATAATAATGAAATATAATAATAATAATGAAAAGGAATATAACAAAAAAAAGAAGAGGGGAAAAAAAAAGGAAAAAAACCCCAGTGATGCACAATGCAATTGCTCACCACCCGCTGACTGATGCCAGAGCTGCAATCCACCCCTCCTAGCCAACTCCCCCCTGTTTATATACTGGGCATGACATTCTATGGTATGGAATATCCCTTTGGCTAGTTCAGGTCAGCTGTCCTGGCTGTGCTCCCTCCCAGCTTCTTGTACACCTGCTTGCTGGCAGAGCATGGGAAACTGAAAAATCCTTAAGATAAGCGCTACTTAGCAACAACTAAAACATCAGTGTGTTATCAACATCATTCTCACACTAAATCCAAAACACAGCACTGTACCAGCTACTAAGAAGAGAGTTAACTCTGTCCCAGCCGAAACCAGGACACCAGGGTCAGCCCACAACAGTCCTTTTCAGCATCCAACGTGGGGCTTGAGGGGTTCGAGATAACAACAGATTTGATTGGAATGTGTTAGATTGAATTCATAGCTGTTATAGCTGTTTAGGTGTTACTTGGCAGGCTGTTACTTGCTGTTGCTGGTCAATGTTGACTTGTTTGCTCTCAGTACTGATTTATTTGTTCCCTCACCTGCTCCATGGTGTGCTCCCTCTCTTGCTGTACATCAAACTCCAGTGCCTGTTAATGGCTGCTTTCACCTTTTGCTGTTTGCTGTGTGGTTCATCACTTGTTTTTTATTGTTTTTCCTAGGAGAGCTATGATAAAAGCACTGACTGGCCTTCAGCCTAATCTGATATTTGGGACCTGCACTGCTGCTGTCCCAGTACTCCAGGAAGCTTTTTGTGGAGACAATTAAGAATTACACATTTTTCCTTTTCTCCTCTGGGAGCCACTTTTTGGGGCAAATGAAGAATGGCACCTCCCCCCTCTTCTCCAGGGTAGATATTTCCTCCCTTGTTGCAATGGCCCTTCATTTTCTCGAATATCCCAAAATGCTTGTATTGGTGTGTACCACGAATCTGATTTTGTCTTTTCCTGAGGTTAACCAACGCCACACGGGGATGTGCCCTGAGGCAGTCGAGTCATGGGCGGCAAAGTGTGGGGGAGAATTTGGGTAAAAGTGCCTAGAATGGTTTTCACCTCCAATGGTCTGGGACTTCACACCCAAACAGGCGCAGAATCCTGTTGAAGTGGCAGACCACTTCAAGAAAGGATGCCTTGTCTATACCAAAGAGACATCTCACACTGTGTTGGGATCTGGCCTACACCTACCGAGCCTCTGTCCAGCACCCTTAAGGGGGCAAGAGGGTCTCTGGATCTGAGGACATACAAACAGATGCTGTGGCTAAGCCACAGACTCAGCCCTCAAATGTAACAGTTGCTTCTGTAGTCAAGAAGAAACAATGGCAGCAGAGGTTGACCCAGTTAGTAAGGGAGGAAGAAGCTCCTCCTGAGAGGGAGCATGAGGAAGAATCAGAAGAGGCAGCCTGTTCTGCAGCAGAGCAGTCACAAGAACAGGAGAGGGAAGAGACAGAAATCATAAAAGAGGTGGAAACCACCCAGTCCCTATCCCTGAGTGAGCTGCGAGATATGCAAAAAGATTATGGCCACCAGCCAGACGAGTGAATTACCAGCTGGTTGTTCCGATGCTGGGATACTGGGGCCCATAGTCAGGAATTAGAGGGTAGGGATGTCCAGCAGCTGGGATCCCTAGCTAGGGACTGGGGAATCAGAAAAGGGATCATAGGAGGGGCAATAATCTGCAGCTTCTGAAGGTGGCTCCTGTCAAGTGTGAAGGCAAGGTAACTCCTCAAAGGAAGATGTAAACTACCAAGGCAAGTAGACCACCACTGAGGGAGGTGCCCAGTATCTGAGGGAATTAGTGGTGGTAGAGATGATCTACAGCAACCTGGACAACAACCAGGCCTCCAAAGATCTGGATGAAATTTAGTGCACATGGTCCATGTGTTGGAAGTTTGTACCGGAACACACTGACATTGTACACCAGCACCCTGGTGATAATGGACTGGGCAGACACTGAGGCACCAACTGTGGATAAACTAGCCTGCTAGCTCTGGCAATTCAAAGAGAAACTCTCATCCTCCCTGACACTATGGGCCTGCATGTCAGCTATGGAAAAACTGTCCCAACAGGTCCAACAATTCAAAGTGAATGTCTTCCTCCTTGTCCCTACAGGGTGGTGTCTCAGCTTTCAAGAATGCCGTATGGAATCGGCCTTTTTCTGCTCAAGGGAAAGGGAACTGTGGGCCACCCTGTGGTTCTATCTGTGTGACCACAGGGAGGACATGAGGAATTGGGACAGTGCACCTACATCAAACCTAGAAGCTCGCGCATGTGAATTGCGAGAAAAAAGTGTCCAAAGAGTCCATCCAGGAAGATGACTGCTCTGGTTGATATTGAGCAATTCCGCAGACAGAGTAGAAAGGCTGATCCTACTTCTGCTCCTGATGAATGGACTTCTGCTTTGCAATTACAGGAGTGAGGTAAGGAATGCTCTGACCAGGAATAGAGAGGCCCTGACTCTGGCCAGGAAGAGGAAAGGGAGAACCAGGTTTACTTCACTATGTGGATTCAATGGCCTGGCACATCGGACCCAAACAAGTACAAGGCTTTGGTGGACGCTGGTGCACAGTATACCCTAATGCCACCAGGGTATAAGGGCACGGAACCCATCTGGATTTCTGGAGTGACATGGGGATCCCAACAGTTGTCTTGTATTGGGTTTGCGTGGCAAGGCTTTGGGGCGGGGGGGGGGGGGCTATAGGGGTGGCTTCTGTGAGAAGATGCCAGAAGCTTCCCCCATGTTGGATGGAGGCAATTCCAGCCAACTCCAAGACGGACCTGCCACTGGCCAAAGCTGAACCAGTGTGTTGGGTTTGTGTAGCGAGGGAGGGGCTACAGGGGTGGCTCCTGTGAGAAGCTACTAGAAGCTTCCCTGGCTCCAAATCGGACCCGCCTCTGGCCAAGGCTGAGCCAATCAGCAACGGTGGTTGCGCCTCTGTGATAGCATATTTAAGAAGGGGAAAAAGACTCCTGGGGGGAGAGTAAGATGGAGGAAGAAGAGGAAGAAGAGGAAGAAGAAGAGGAAGAAGAAGAGGAAGAAGAAGAGGAAGAAGAGGAAGAAGAAGAAGAAGAAGAAGAAGAGGAGCTACAGTAAGAGAGCAGGAGAGGAAGAAGATGGCAGAAGAAGAGGAGCTCCAGTGAGGAGAGGAGTGGGATGTGAGAGAAACAACCATGTGCATACCGAGGTCAGTGAAGGAGAGGGAGGAGGTGCGCAGGAGCAGAGATTCCTCTGCAGCCCGTGGTGAGACGGCAGGCTGTCCCCCTGCAGCCCTTGAAGGTTAACGGTGGAGCAGAGATTCCCCTGCAGCCTGTGGCGGACCCCACGCTGGAGCAGGTGGCTGGGCCCGGAGAAGGCTGTGACTCCATGGGAAAGCCCACGCTGGAGCAGTTTGCAGA
This sequence comes from Gymnogyps californianus, assembly GCF_018139145.2. Taxonomy (NCBI): domain Eukaryota; kingdom Metazoa; phylum Chordata; class Aves; order Accipitriformes; family Cathartidae; genus Gymnogyps; species Gymnogyps californianus. The sequence goes on along the minus strand of NW_026114224.1, from coordinate 322,654 downwards.
GGACTGCAGTGTGTGGAAAGGACTTGAGTTGGAGAAACTCATGGAGGGCTGACCCCACGCTGGAGCAGGGGAAGAGTGTGAGGAGTCCTCCCCCTGAGGAGGAAGGAGCAGCAGAGACAATGTGGGACAAAATGACTGCAACCCCCATTCCCATCCCCCTGCGCCACTGTGGGGGGAGGAGGTAGAAGAATCGGGAGCAAAGCTGAGCCTGGGAAGAAGGGAGGGGTGGGGGGAAGGTGTGTTTTTAAGATATGGTTCTATATCTCATCATTCTACTCTGGTTTGGTTGTTAACAAATTAAATTGGTTTATTTTTCCCCAAAATCGAGTCTGTTTTGCCTGTGACCATAAGTGGTGAGTGATCCCTCCCTGTCCTTGTCTCCACCCATGAGCTTTTTTGCTGTATTTTCTCCTCCCCATCCCGCCGGGGGGAGGAGTGAGCGAGCGGCTGCGTGGTGCTTTGTGGCCGGCTGGGCTTAAACCACGACAACCAGTCAGCGAAGCTGGTGGCGTCTTTGTGATAACATTTAAGAAAGGGTAAAAAATGCTGCGCAACAGCAGCTGGAGAAAGGAGTGAGAATATATGAGAGAGAAACAACTCTGCAGACACCAAGGTCAGTGAAGAAGGAGGGGGAGGAGGTGCTCCAGGCACCAGAGCAGAGATTCCCCTGTAGCCTGTGGTGAAGACCATGGTGAGGCAGGTTGTCCCTCTGCAGCCCATGGGGGTCCACGGTGGAGCAGATATCCACCCTGCAGCCTGTGGAGGACCCCATGCTGGAGCAGGTGGATGTGCCCTGAGGGAAGCTATGACCCCATGGAAAGCCTGTGCTGGAGCAGGATCCTGGCAGGAACTGCGGCCCCCATGCAGCGGAGCCCACGCAGGAGCAGGTTTTCTGGCAGGAACTGTGGCCTTGTGGGGGACCAACGCTGGAGCAGTTCATTCCTGAATAACTACACGCCGTGGAAAGGACCCATATTGGAGCAGTTCATGAAGGACTGTCTCCCATGGGTGAGACCCCATGCTGGAGCAGGGGAAGAGTGCGAGGAGGAAGGAGCGGCAGAGACAACGTGTGATGAACTGACCAAAACTCCCATTCCCCATCCCCCTGCGCCACTCGGGGGGAGGAGGTAGAGAAATCAGGAGTGAAGTTGAGCCCAGGAAGAAGAGAGGGATGGGGGGAAGGTGTTTTTCAATTTGTTCTTATTTCTCATTACCCTACTCTGACCTTTGATTGGCAATAAATTAAACTAATTTCCCCAAGTCAAGTCTGTTTTGCCTGTGACAGTAATTGGTGAGTGATCTCCCTGTCCTTATCTCAACCCACGAGCCTTTCATTATATTTTCTCCCCCTGTCCAGTTGAGGAGGGGGAGTGACAGAGCGGCTTTGTGGGCACCTAGTGGCCAGCCAAGGTCAACCCACCACATCTGTTGTTGGAGGCTGAGGTGAGCTTAACAGGGGACAAGTGGCAAAAGCACCCTATTGTGATCGGCCCAGGGGCCCCGTGTATCCTTGGCATGGACTATCTCAGGAGAGGGTATTTTAAGGTCCCAAAGGGGTACTGATGGGCCTTTGGTGTAGCCACCGTGGATACAGAGAAGATTAAACAACTTTCTACCTTGCCTGGCATCTTGGAAGATCCCTCCATTGTGGGGTTGCTGTGGGTCGAAGAAAAGCAGGTGCCGATTGCTACCATGATGGTGCACCGGCAGCAGTATAGCACCAACCAACTTCCTGGCTCCCATCCATAAGTTTATTCATCAATTGGAGAGCCAAGGAGTGATCAGCAAGACTTGCTCATCCTTTAATAGTCCCATATGGCCAGTGGGAAAGTCTGACAGAGGGTGGAGTATTGTGGCCTGGACAAAGTCCAGCTGAGTGCTGCCGTACCGGACATGCTACAGCTCCAATATGAACTGGAGTCAAAGGCAGCCAAGTGGTATGCTACAATTGACATTGCCAATGTGTTTTTTTCAATTCCTTGGGCAGCAGAACGCAGGCCACAGCGTGCTTTCATTTGGTGTCCAATACACCTGGAATTGACTGCCCCAGGGGTGGAAGCACAGCCCCACCATTTGTCATGGACTAATCCAAGCTGCACTGGAACAGAGTGATGCTCCTAAACATCTGCAAGATATCGATGACATCATCGTGTGGGGCAACAAGGCAGAAGAAGTGTTTGAGAAGGGAAAAAGAATAATCCAGAGCCTTCTGAAAGCTGGTTTTGCCATATAAAAAAGCAAGGTCAAAGGACCTGCACAAGAGATCTACTTCTTGGGAATAAAACAGCAAGATGGGCATCATCACATCCCAGTGGATGTGATCAATAAGATAACAGCCATATCCCCACCAGCTAACAAAAAAGAAACTCAAGCTTTCCTAGGCCTCGTGGGATTCAGGAGAATGCATATTCCAGGTTACAGTTAGCTTGTGAGTCCTCTCTATCGAGTGACCCGAAAGAATAACTGTTTTGACTGGGGCCCCAAGCAGCAACAGGCCTTCAAACAGATCAAACAGGAGATGGCTTGTACAGTAGCCCTTGGGACAGTCTGGACAAGACCAGATGTGAGAAACGTGCTCTACACTGCAACCAGGGAGCATGGCCTCACCTGGAGCCTCTGGCAGAAAGCACCCAGAAAGACTCGATGTCGACCTCTAGGATGTTGGAGCTGGGAGTATCGAGGATCCGAGGCCTACTACACTGTGACTGAAAAGGAGATACTAGCAGCATATGAACTGGTTTGGTCCACTTCATTAGTAGTCAGTACAGAAGCACAGATCTTCTTGGCACCGTGACTGCCTGTGCTACACTGGATGTTCAAAGGAGTCCCCTCTACACATCACGTGACCGAAACTACATGGAGTAAGCGGGTGGTGTTGATCACGCTATGGGCTCGAATGGGGAACCCCAACTGCCAGGAATCCTGGAAGAGATCATGGACTGGCCAGAAGGCAGAGATTTCAGAGCATCGCCTGAGGAGGTGACTTGTGCCCAAGAGGCCCCACCGTGTAATAAATTACCAGAAAATGAAAGGCAATATGTTCTGTTTACTGACAAGTCCTGTTGTATTGTGGGAAACTATTGGAGGTGGAATGCTGCTGTGTGGAGTTCCATGTGACAAGCCGCAGAAATTGTCAAAGGAGAAGGCAAGTCCAGTCAGTTTGCAGAAGTGAAAGCCATCCAGCTGGCCCTAGATATTTCCCGAATGGGAAAAGTGGCCAGCACTCTATACTGACTCATGGATGGTGGTAAATGCCCTGTGGGGGTGGCTACAGCAGTGGAAGAAGACCAACAGGCAGCACAGAGATAAAGCCATCTGGGCTGCTGCATTGTGGCAAGACATCGCTGCCTGGGTAGAAAACATCGCTCTAAAGGTACGTCAGGTACTCACGCGCCCAAGAGCTGCACCACCCAAGAACATCAAAAGAATGAGCAGGTAGACCAGACTGTCAGAATTGGAGTGGCTCAGGTGGATCTGGACTGGGAATGTAAGGGTGAGCTATTCATAGCTCGGTGGGCCCATGAAACATTAGGACATCTAAGGAGAGATGCAACATACAGATGGGCTCATGACTGAGGGGTGGACCTGACCACCACCACTATCGCACAGGTTATCCATGGATGTGAAACATGCACCATAATTACATCAAGCAGGTAAAGCCTCTCTGGCACAGAGGATGGTGGCTGAGATATCAGTATGGGGAGGCCTGGCAGATCGATTATATAACCAAGGCAGGTGCCACGTGCTTACCATGGTGGAAGTGACTACTGGGTGGCTGGAAACATACCCTGTGACCCATACCACTGCCAGAAACACCATCCTGGGTCTTGAAAAACAAGTTCTATGGCAACACAGCACCCCAGAAAGAATCGAGTCAGACAACGTGACTAATTTCTGAAACAACTTCATAGACACCTGGGCCAAGAAACACGGCATTGACTGGGTGTATCACATCCCCTATTCACTCACAAGCCTCTGGAAAGACTGAATGATACAATGGACTGTTGAAGACTATACTGAGAGCAACGGGTGCTGAGACATTCAAGCACTGGGATACAAATTAAGAATAGAATAGAATAAAATAGACTATTTCAGTTGGAAGGGACCTACAACGATCATCTAGTCCAACTGCCTGACCAATTCAGGGCTGACCAAAAGCTAAAGCATATTATTAAGGGCATTGTCCAAATGCCTCTCAAACACTGACAGGCATGGGGCATCGACTGCCTCTCTAGGAAGCCTGTTCCAGTGCTTGACCACCCTCTTGGTAAAGAAATGCTTCCTAATGTCAAGTCTGAACCTCCCCTGGCGCAACTTTGAACCATTCCCACGCATCCTGTCACTGGATACCAGGGAGGAGAGATCAGCACCTCCCTCTCCACTTCCCCTCCTCAGGAAGCTGTAGAGAGCAATGAGGTTGCCCCTCAGCCTCCTTCTCTCCAAACTAGACAAACCCAGAGTCCTTAGCCGCTCCTCACAGGACATGCCTTCCAGCCTTTTCACCAGCTTTGTTGCCCTCCTCTGGACACATTCGAGTACCTTCACATCCTTAAATTGTGGGGCCCAGAACTGCACACAGTACTCAAGGTGAGGCCGCACCAATGCTAAATACAGTGGGATAATCACATCTCTTGACCGGCTGGTTATACTGTGTTTAATACACCCCAGGATGTGGTTTGCCCTCTTGGCTGCCAGGGCACACTGCTGACTCATATCGAGTCTACTGTCAACCAGCACCCCCAGATCCCTTTCTGCAGGCTGCTCTCCAGCCACTCCTCTCCCAATCTATACTTGTGCCCGACATTACTCCGTCCCAGGTGCAGAATCCGGCATTTGTTCTTGTGAAGTTTCACGCCACTGATGATTGCCCAATGCTCCAATCTATCTGGATCCCTCTGCGAGGCCTCTTGTCCCTCAAGAGAGTCAACAGCACCTCCCAGTTTGGTATCATCAGCAAACTTGCTAATGGTGCATTCAACTCCTGCCTCCAGATTGTTGATAAATATATTGAACAGAACTGGCCCTAGAATTGAGCCCTGAGGAACACCGCTGGTGACTGGTCACCAGCCAGATGTAGCCCCATTCACTACAACCCTTTGAGCCCTGCCGTTCAGCCAGTTCTTCACCCAGCGCACCATGTACCTGCTTATCCCACAGCTGGACAACTTGTCCAGAAGGATGCTGTGAGGGACAGTATCAAAAGCCTTACTAAAGTCCAGAAAAACTACATCCACTGCCTTCCCTTCATCCACTGGGTGGGTGACCTTGTCATAGAAGGATATCAAATTAGTTAAACAGGAAATTCCCTTTGTGAACCCATGTTGACTGTGCCTGAGGATTGCATTGCCCTTTAAATGCCTTTCAATAGCACCCAGTATGATCTTCTCCATGATTTTTCCAGGAACTGAGGTTAGACTAACAGGTCTGTAGTTCCCTGGGTCTTCCCTCATGCCCTTCTTGTAAATTGGAATAATGTTGGCTAGCTTGCAGTCAGCAGGGACCTCCCTGGACTCCCAAGGCCTTTGGTAGATGACCGAGAGGGGTCCTGCTGTAACATCTGCTAGCTCCTTCAGAACTCTGGGATGAATCCCATCAGGCCCCATGGACTTGTGAACATTCAGCTGATATAGCTGGTCCCTTACAATTTCAGTGTCCACAAATGGAAAGTCACTGTTCCCACACTCGTGGTCCTCCGACTCAGGGGACCGGGCAGCCCAAGGTCTATCAGTATTATTAAAGATGGAGGCAAAAAAATGCATTGAATGCCTCCACTTTTTCTTCATCCCTATTAGTCAGGTGACCATCTTCAACAAGTATCGGTCCAATGTTTTCCTTAGACCTCCTCTTGCTATTAACATACTTTAAAAAAGCCCTTCTTGTTTTCTGAAACAACACTGGCCAGTTTCAACTCTAGTTGAGCTTTGGCCTTTTGTGTCTTCTCCCTGCATATATGAACCACAGCTCTGTAATCTTCCTGCGAAGCCTGACCTTGCTTCCAGAGATCGTACCATTTCTTTTTCCTCTTGAGCTCCACAAGGAGTTCCCTGTTCAGCCAAGCTGGTCTTCTGCCCTGCTTGCTTGACTTTTGACACAGTGGAATTGCCTGCTCCTGTGCTTCTAAAAGGTGGTTCTTAAAAAATGACCAGCACTCATGGACCCCTAAGCCCTCAAAAGGAGATTCCCAGGGGACACTGCTAAGTAGCTCCCTGAGTAGCTTAAAGTTTGCTCTCTTGAAATACAGGGTAGCAACTCTGCTGTCCTTTTTCCTCATTACCTTGAAAATTTTGAAACAACTCAACCATTTCGTGATCCCTGTGGCCAAGAAAGCCACCTACCATCACATCCCCCACGAGTCCTTCTCTATTCACAAACCACAAGTCTAGGAGGGCATCTTTCCTAGTTGGCTCACTGAGTACTTGTGACAAGAAGTTATCTATCATCATCTCCCACAAGCTTCAGGAATTTCCCAGACTTGCTAGTCACAGCAGTATGATATTCCCATTTGATGTCTGGGAAGTTGAAATCTCCCATAAGGACAAGGGCTACCGATCCAGAGATTTCTCCTAATTGCCTATAGAACAACTCATCAGTGCTTACATCCTGGCTGGGCAATTGGTAGTAGACACCCACTACATCATCTCCCTTGTTTTCCATCCCCCTTATCCTCACCCAGAGGCTCTCAACCACATCATCCCTAACTGCAAGGGCTGTACATTCAAACCTCTCCCTTACAATCTCTACCTCGCCTGCCCTGCCTATCCCTCCTGAACAGCCTGTAGCCCTCCATCCCAGCACTCCAATCGTGGGCCTCATTCCACCAAGTCTCACTAATACCAATGATATCGTAGCTCTGGGAACTGACCAACGCTTCCAGTTCATCCTGTTTGTTTCTCATACTGCATGCATTGGTGTACAAGCATTTCAGATATGCTCCTGAGCCCTCCATGCTCCCAGGAGCAGCGTAAATGTTCCCACTAGCATTGCCACCCTCAGGCAATGCCATGCCAACCCCAGCAGAAGCCACTTGGCTGGTTAACACTAGAAGATCTGCTCACCAACCTGGGCCTGCCCAAACAAAACCCCTGCACACCGTGGAAAGAGATAAGGTCTCCGTAGTGTGCGTAGGGAACTGGTTTGGAAAGACAGTGTGGGTTATTCCTTCCTCGGGAAAAGGAAAACCCATTCATAGGGTTGCTTTCACACAAGGACCTGGTTGTACTTGATGGGTAATACATCAAGATGGGGACATCTGGTGTGTACCTTTAAAGAGATTTAACCTTGGGGGAAATAAGCCATGATGTGAGTTGTATGATATGCCATTGCTGTACGACGCTCCAGCAGGAGCCACCCAAACCAATGGAGAATGATCCTCATCAGGAACCGGGCAAGTGCAGCAGTGATCCAACCTGAACTGTATCAAGTCTGGCTGGGATGGAGTTACTTTTTTTCCTAGCAGCCCATATGGTGCTGTGTTTTAAATTTGTGACCAAAAGAGTGTTGATAACACACCAGTGTTTTAGCTATTGCTGAACAGTGCTTGCACAGCATCAAGGCCTTCTCTTTTTCACTCTACCCCTCCCCAGTGAGTAAGCTGGGGGGTGGGCAAGAGATTGAGAAGGGACACAGCCAGAACAGCTGACCCCAATGACCAAAGGGATATTCCATGCCATATAACATCATGCTCAGCAATAAAACTCGGGGGTGGGTGGGGGGTAGTCTTTCTACAGCAGTTGTTGCTGGGAGACTGGCTGGGCATCAGTCTGCTTGTGGGAGGTGGTGAGTGATTGCCTTTGCATCATTTGCCTTTTTTCCCTTTTTTTTTCCCCTTCACTTAAACTGTCTTTATCTTGACCCACAAGTTTTTCTCGCTTCTGCTCTTCTAATTCTCTTCTCCATCCTGCTGTGCGGGGGGAGTCAGCAAGTGGCTGGTGGGTACTTTTAGTTGCTGGTTGGTGTCAACCTGCACCACAATGTGAGTTTTCTGAAACCTTTAGTGGTCTGCTGTTTTAGCCAATTTTTAAAGCTCTTGGAATAAATTCCTACAAGAATGATCATTTTTTTTGAGAGATTTTAAGAAACTCTAAACCTAATGACATCATTTTTGTTATGGCATGAAGGAAAAATACATTCTATGTGAACATGATTTCAAGTCTTGGAATTAGAATTTATTTTTTATTTTTTAAGATTTTACTGTACTGGGTCTGGCTGGGATGGAGTTAACTTTCTTCATAGCAGCCCCTATGGTGCTGTGCTTTGTATTTGTGGCTAAAGCAGTGTTGATAACACACCAATGTTTTGGCTATTGCTGAACAGTGCTTGCACAGCATCAATGCCTTCTCTCTCTTCCCTCCCCCAAAAGCGAGTAGGCTGAGGGTGGACAAGAGACTGGGAGGGAACACAGCCAGGACAGCTGACTCCAACTGACCAAAGGGATATTCCATACCATGAGACGTTGTGCTCAGCAATAAAAGTTCAGGGAAAGGAGGAGAAAGGGGGAGACATTCGTGCTTATGGCATTTGTCTTCCCAAGCAACCATTATGTGTGCTAAGGTCCTGCTTTTCAGGAAGTGGCTGGACATCTGCCTACTGATGGGAAGTAGTGAATGAATTCTTCTTTTTGCTTTGCTTGCACATGCAGCTTTTGCTTTCCCTATTAAACTGTCATTATTTTGATCTTTTCAACTTCCTTCTATTTTGTTCCCATCCCGTGGGAGAGGGGAGTGAATGAGAGGCTAGGTGGGCGTTTGGCTGCTGGCTGAGGTCAACTCATCACATTTATAGAAATGAAATTTTACTTCTGCTTATAAGTATTGAACTACAATATTTGAATAGTCAAAATAAAATGTGATTTACTACGTCTTTTTCTTTTTTCAAACAAGAACTACCATGTGAAGTTTAAATGGATAAGCTAAAATAAATTGCTAACACTACTAATGCATCTTTTTTAATAACTGTTGGGCATGTGGTTGTATACAAACTCCATAAAGGATAATATATAAATAATAAGTTGCTATGAGCTAACTAATGTACACAGTGTTTCAGAAGAAGGAGGTTAAAGGAAGCAAGTCCCAATGTTGACAGATGAGAGAGGGAGAAGACTATTATTTTACTATTAATTTAAGGTCCAGGAGAAAGGGCATCTAGTACATGAATTTCTTGGCCAGCGGCAGGTTATCAGCTCTCTCTCAGAATAAGTATTTGGGGACTACTAATACAGAGTTGTCTGAAATGCCAGTCTTTATATAGCTCAACTTTTCTCTTCCTCCAACTTACATTTGGCATTGTATTCTGTATCACAGTCATGGAAGAACAAAAATATAGAGCAAAATGAAAGTTGAAAAACTAGCAAGTTCACTATACCTGCCAAATATGAAAAGTTCAGTTTTCACATTTGAACATTACAGTGGAATAATCTGGAATTTGCTTTTATGTATTTACACAACAATTAACTTCTACACAGTTTTGGCACCTGTCCTTAGTATAATAAAACCAATGCAGATTAGTTATTTCCTATTTTATAATCTTTATATAATCCTAATAGACGCTAATTTCCATAAGTATATAGGTGTTATACATATGTATAGGGAATAAAATAGTTGTGATAAACCCATGTGCAAACATTAATTCAGAAAACCGTAAAAAAATTCAACATCCTCTTGGTAGTGTCCCCCCGAAATTAAAACAGAATGTGTAGGGAAGTACACATTTAGGGACAACTTAATTACTTTTATAGTGATATAACTACAGTCAAATCTTAGAAATACTTGATTTATTCTCTGAGTGAACTTAAAGTTTGGCCAGCTTGTTAGTAAGAAGATATCGTGCTCAGAAGTTCTAGTGTTGATTCAGTATTACTTTCTTTTACAACAGGGCTAACCAGACATACGCAGACAATTCTGAGTCTGTTCTGCCTTCATTTGGAGCTGGTTGCACACAAGTAGCACAGCTGTATTAGTGCAGGGCAGCACCATAGCTGATAAACCTCAATAACACAGCCATATGGCTTCCAGATCAGAGCCAGTTATCCAAGCAGCTTAAAACAAGGAAGAGTGAACTTTGGTCTGTCTGAGTACATCAATATAGATCCTTACATGGCCTTAATGTACATATCTCATAGAGTGAGCTCTACAATTAGAGGATGCATATTTTGCTAAAAACTATAACCATAAGAATTTTCTGAAAAGTTCTACTAAATTACTTGCTTTAGAAAAAGCTGTTTTAAAATTTAATTACAAACAGAATTCATTAGAAATATTTCATATGTAGAATATTGTGTTGAGGTAAATTTGGTGAAGAAAATGAAGCCTAAAGAGACTATTTTTATTAAAAGTTGGCTATTAATAACAAAACTGGCTATTTAACATCTATGGAAATAGATGGCAATATATAATTCAAATTGTCACTCTACTACTGTGGGAGAATATTTTTTTAAAGCCAGCATGCAATTGATAATTTCATTTACACACAATTACATTCTGAATTATACTTCCAAATGTGTGTAACATGATTTGCATACAGAATTATACATATACTTTATACATAAAGAATTTACAGGTAAGGATGCAAATTAAATTTTGCTGATATATCTCATTTTCAAAGATTATTCCTTGATACATGCTTTCTGGTCAAGGAAACTTAACAACAGTAACTGGAATTTACTCTAAACTTAAAAGCACAAACTTCAACAACAACACGACAAACAAAATAAAGCAGTTGCAATTACACATTTGTTCAAAGCTAAAATTGAAATAAATTACAACCAAATGATCAAAAATTACTTTCTTTTCAAGACATTGTCTACTACTCCCACCTACTCACAAGCTTTCTTTTAAACAGGCAGAGAAAGGTCCTTTTTGCTGAGTAGGTAGTTTCTATGTTTTGATTCTTATTTTTGTATTTAAAAGGCTACATAAATGCTCTAAGGTATTCAGTGGGCTTACACACAGTTTAAAGATATAAACCACCAATAACTTAATGAAAACACAGGAAAACCTTTTCCCATTCCTTCTACTAATGAAAGAAAAACTATACCTGTGCTCGCTTCTCCATGTCCTGACAAGTACCTAGTTGTTCTTCCATTGCAGCTCTGATTTGCCTTGCCTCATACTCTAACTGCCTTCTGGTCATATCCGTTTGCAAGGAGAACTGAAATTAAAGTACAAAGAAGGCAATTTAAATAAGGTTGATATAAACGATGTATTTCTCTGAACAAAAGCAAAACAATTCCATTTCCACATCAAACTTCATAAACAAAGCATGAAAATAGACCCTTAAAATATTACTACATTGTTAAACACAAGAACACATAATATTGGTAAACCAACAGGCTACCTGCAAGTCTTGTCAAATAACTAAAAGCAATATATAAACATTGAGACAATATAATTCATTAACATTTTTAAACTAACCTTTTTTTCTTTTAACATAGCTGTTGAATTCATAACCTACAACATCGCTTAAGGAAAGGTACTCCAACCAATATATTTTTCAAGGCATCAGCAAAGCTAGTTTATAATTTTAATGTTTATTTTAAAAAACAGGTCTTTGCAACTAAGGGAAAATACTAAAAATTAGCAAGAAAGTTGATTTAAGTTCAACTCATCAAGTTTTATTTTAAAAGATTGTAGAAACATAGAAAAGTCTAGGCTGACAGGGACTTCTGGAGATCACCTGGTCCCACCTTCTGTTGAAAGCAGGGCCTTAGATTAGGTTATCCAGGCCCAAGTCAAGACAAGTTTTGAATATTTCCAGCAAGGCAGATTCCACCATTCCATCATATGTACACAGGTTAGTTATTCAAGCATGTGGAAAATAGTAACAGGTCCAGTAAACATGTTTGCTCAAAAAGTGAATTAGTTGATACCATCTTTTGATACACATGATTACCTTTCACTCTAACTGTTCTTGCTAGATGAATATGAATTTATTTAATTTCTTGTCAGATCAGTGATTTCAAATACATAGTTATATGGGAGTGGCAAGTAAAATGAAATGAATGCCATGGAAGATTAGAAGATCCATCATTTAAATATCAGCGAGAACTGTCTTTCTGGAAGAGCTCTTTCAAAAAAGGGAGGTGATGAGCAAATATGGCAGTTGTACTTAATTTTATGAAGACTTTTCTCTAGTCTGCTCTCCAGCAAAAAGATACTAGTAACTAAATAGACCACAAACCAAAAACAATGACTGCATGAATGTATGAAAAGCAAAACTAGAAGGCATAGTCATTCATCAACATTAGGAACAATTATACACAAGTATAATAAGACTGATAAAATTTTAAATCTTTCAGGAAGAAGTTTTACAAAGCACCTAACTACTTGTGGTGGGTTGACCCTGACTAGTCGCCAGGTGCCCACCAAGCCGCTCTATCACTTCCCCTTCTCAACAGGACAGGAGAAGAAAATATGATGAAAAGCTCATGGGTCGAAATAAGGACAGGGAGATTACTTACCAATTACCATCACAGGCAAAACAGACTCAACTTGGGGAAGATCAATTTAATTTATTGCCAATTAATAACAGAGTAGGATAGTGAGAAAATAAGAACAAATCTAAAAACACCTTCCCCCCACCCCTCCCTTCTTCCCAGGCTCAACTTCACTCCCGACTTCTCTACCTCCTCCCCCCGAGCAGCGGAGGGGGATGGGGAATGGGGGTTGCAGTCAGTTCATAACACTTTGTCTCTGCTGTTCCTTCCTCCTCATGCTCTTCCCCTGCTCCAGTGTGGGGTCCCACTCATGGGATACAGTCCTTCACGAACTTCTCCAGCATGGGTCCTTCCCACGGGCTGCAGTTCTTCAAGAACTGCTCCAGCGTGGGTCCTTTCCATGGGGTGCAGTCCATCGGGAACAGACTGCTCCAGCATGGGTCCCCCATGGACCACAGTTCCTGCCAGAATACCTGCTCCTGCAAGGGGACAACCTGCGTCACCATGGTCTTTTCCATGGGCTGCAGGGGAATCTCTGTTCCAGCACCTGGAGCACCTCCTCCCCCTCCTTCTTCCCTGACCTTGGTGTCTGCAGAGTTGTTTCTCTCACATATTCTCACTCCTCTCTCTCCCAGCTGCTGTTGCGCAGCTTTTTTTACCCTTTCTTCAATATGTTATCATGGAGGCAGCACCAGCGTCACTGATTGGCTCAGCTTTGGGCAGCGGCTGCTCTGTCTTGGAGCCGGCTGGAACCGTCTCTGTCCGACATGGGGGCAGCTTCTGGTGTCTTCTCACAAAAGCCACCCCTGCAGTGCTCCCCTCCCAAGAACCTTGCCATGTAAACAGAATACACTACTATATTTCACCATCAGTCTTAGAACAGTGCTATGTATTACAGGGACATGGCAGACCTTTTAGCGTTACCATAGCACCACATTATTGATGGTCACTGACAGAAGACAGAAATTACCTTTGCTTCTTTGTTCTAGAGGTTCTCCTGGTATGGAAAAAGGAAAAATCAAAGCCAGTATACACTAGTCACTCTGTTCCACCAATAATATGCAGAGATCTTATGAAGGCAGAATTCATTACCCTTTTTGTTCTGGAAAAGGGTCTTAAAAGAAGGTCAGAAGGAAGCCTTCAGCTACAGAAAAGAAAGGTAAAGCTTGAAGCACAACCCTAGTGCCCAACTGTATTCTGGCAGATGCACAGAAATGAGAAGGTTGTGCATTTCAAAGCATGAGACAAAAACATGAGCTGAACTGAGGCAGAAATGTGAAACTTTGAGGAAACTATGATAAAGTTTAAAAGTTTTATTTATTCTTAGAAAATTCAATTATGGCTGATGTATTTTTTCATTATCGCTAGAAGTCAACTCTTCACTGTTTTTTGACAATTATTCAGTTTGCAGATAAACAAGTCACCAACAGCAGGTCTCCCAGAAGACTTCACCAAGGTCAATTCAGAAAGCCAACAAGAGATATAACAGTCTACAAATATGTAAAACACTGCTAAAATAGAATGGGATCTATCCTTCCACTGTGGATGGAATAAGTAGTGATGGACATAAATTGCCACAAAAGAGATTTAGTATAGATGTTAAGTAAGTAAAACATTCTAATAATACGAAGAGCTAAGTTAATTGATTACCTATGAAGTTGAGGAAACTTCATCTTAAAACCTATGACACATTTAGAGTGACACAGATACAGCCGGCAATGCCTTTGGGAAATGGATTACATTTCCTCAAGGTCCTTTTTCCTTCTTTCTCCCCTTGTCCCTGGTTTTCTGATTAACTTGGCTGTGACTCAATATTAGATTTGCTGAAGTCCAGCTGTTTCACCCCAGTCACTAAAGTGTTTCCATATTCTATTTCTACTTCCAGGAAGCTGACTAGTTCTGACAGTACTGCATAAATACAGCTAAACTGATTCCTGAACAGATATGGCTCTGTAAAGATGGGCAACCAAGTCTTCCCATAACTGTATGTACTAAAGAATGCACTGCAAATATATTCAAGCTGCTGAGGTCTGACAGCAGGAAAACCTGTATTATCTGGGATATCGGAGATCTTCATTATCCCAGAAAACAGTGACTTGACTACAGTTTGGAGATGCTAAGGTAAAAGTTTGCAGGGGCATTAATATCTGCATAGGCTATAGCACCATTTTACTCATTGTTCTGAATTAAGAGCTCCTGTGTAAATGGTCTCTTAGGCTAATATTGCTCTCAAAATTAAAAGAATCCATAAAATAACAGAACTGATAGAAAAAAGGCCTTTGGGGGATACAGTTAAAGAAGAAACCTACTGATATATAACTCATTTGTCATAACAACTTTTCAGTGTTCCTCTCTAGCACTGACATTCATACTGATGGGTATGAATTTTAACAGGTAAAATAACATCTGAAAACCAGGGAATTGCAAAGGAAAAAATACATTAGTCTGAATTAACTTTGCATAGCGAACAAAAAAATGCTTTAAATGAAAACAATAGTAGAGAATGTCCCTAAATTCATAAAATGTACACAGCATCTAAACAGAGATCATAGCACCAGATACATAAATGAGCATGCTATAGTTACTTACATTTTCAGTAAGGGGGATACTATCAATCCTTTTAGTAAGGTCCTGAAGCTGAGCATAATACCAGTCCTTTTCTTTCTCTTCCTTCTCAAGCTCCGCAAGCAACAGAGATCTATCAAAAACAAAAGTCAGAAATGTCTCACTAGTAAGTCTTCATTATCAAATACAAGTACAGCAATAAGCATCGATACCTATATAAAAGGTGAAATAAGAAATGAGGTTTGATGAAGACGGCACTAACAAGAAGTTGAGAAGGTGGGTTCTGTTCCCTGGCCCTAGCTAATCAAACTATCCAACTATGCTGTGCTAAGCAAGTCACTTTAACTTCTTGTATATCAGATCCACATCTGTAAAAGAAAGAATACCTATAGTTCTTTATAAAACCAGTTTGAAATCTATAGCTGAGAGGCATTTTGTGAAATCTAAGCAGTTATTAGTCACGTGCTAACTTGCATCCTGCTTCTTTGTGACAATATGCTTTATACAATGCAGCAAACTACAACTGCTATTTAAGAAAAGGCTTGGATATTGCAGAAGCGTATACACCTCAGAATCCCATTACTAAATTCAATTATCTTTTCTGCCTTTGTAGTGCTTCCTCACTCTGTCATCCATGACAAAACAATGTTAAAGCACACAAAACCATGATTATTAAAAACACTTTCAAAGAGTATTTTTCCATCATATGTTATATACAGGATACATTTACAGCTGTTTAACACATTCTAAATGGGTATCATAAGATACCCATTTAGAATTATAAAGATATCAGAATACCAATATAAGGAATTGAAGACATTTATATGCAAATTATGAAAAAATATTAAAAGTTTTACATACTATTTTATCAATCCTTTATAAACTACATTTATATAGCTGCAAAATTTATCAATATAGTTACATATTGTTTATTGTTATTACACTTTAAAAAATTTTACAGCCCAAATCCTGCTAGTAGGGGTATACAGACAAGCCACTTTTTTTTTCTTTAAATAAAAGTTTATTCTGATATTTTAATATTGCTCTCTTCTTCTTTCTGACATTTTAATATTGCTCATTAACATAAAAGGAAATGCTAAAATCATATTAGTTTACAGACAATATAAAGATAGAGGTACTTAAAAAATTAAATAAGCATAGCATTCATAAACAAAGCTGGACTGATAATGCTTAAGACTGAACTCAAACACTAACCTAGAGGACAGAAAGCTGCATACAAGTTTGCCCAGTATTATTTCCCATCCCTTAACTTCTACATCCTTCTCTCTCTAAACTCAGGTTGTAGTCTTTCTGAGCAAGAGCCATATGAACCTTTGTAAAATGCACAAACAAGTCATGGATAATTACTATAAATATTTTGTTAAGGAACAAAAACAACATATAACAAAAATAAAAATTCCCCTTGACTACTTTCTTAATGCATCTCAATTATGATTTGGAAAGAATATAATCAAGCTTTCACATGAAAGAACTTCATGTAGGATAAAGAATTTAAAAATGTATATTTTAAAGTATCTTAGTTCCTGCTTTTAAAATATTTCAAATTAGTTTTAATGACTTAAGGTTAATATTCCATACCCAAAGCAAGTAACCTGAACATTGTTCAAATGGAAAATTAAAATTTCCAGGATCTAGTTTATATTAGTTACTGCTAAACAAATAGCCCTAATTTTTTCAAGGACACACAGACAGAACTGAGAATAATACTGACAGGATTCAATACATCTTGGAAAGGAAAATAGAATTCTTGCAAAAATTCAGATGTATAAAGAAGTAACTGGCATTGCCTATTCTATTGAATCAGATTCTTAATGACAGCTACATTACCTATGAAAGAGGTTAAGGAAAACCATAGTGTTATACTAACAATTCAGTTGTCAAGCTGTTCTCCCTCACTTTAGCTGCAAAAGACTGAAAAACTACACACATCTAAGAAAAACTACACAAACCTAAGAGTGCTGAATGTTTTTAAACACAGAGTAACAGAACTTTCGAGATTTGATTCAACAGCTACGTTGAAACAGAACTGTGGAGTTGTTTTGTTTTGTTTTGTTTGTTTGTTTTTAAATAAAGAATGTCAAGACCACACATTAAGTAATTTACTTGGACAGCTATTATACCAGATGGGTTTACAATCAAAAATCAGTGAAAAGAAACAAACAACAATTACCCTACTGTTGCAGGTAACTATAGCAGAATTACAGGATAACTGGAATTCCTCAGTCACAAGGATGGGTCTGGGCAGGAATTCCCTAGGTCAAGGGCCGTAACCCTGTTGTTGGGACACGTTAGTCAGACTGAATGAAATGCTAATAGATTCTGCTCAGGGAAAGTCTGTGAGAGAGTCCCTCTTTTTGCCTCCCAACTTCCCAAACCTCTAACACATACCCTGGCTGCCTGATTTCTGTACATGCAGGCATTCTGCACAGTGTCACGAAAATTTCACAACTGGCCCGTAATAACCGAGGAGAGAAGCTAGGATGCAAATTATAGAATTACAAGAGTAATTCTTTTATTCATGCGCCTGAGGTGTCCCATTGAAATTGAGGCACACCCAATGTGGTTTTACACATGGTTCTTATACCTTTCAAGCATTCAAGTACAACATGATTTGACCAATCACTACTTAACACACACATACTACTGTTTTGCAAAGCAACTATAATTCTATGGCGTCATCATCCACCTGCTTCTTTCTTGATCTAGATGTCCCTGGAGTTGGTCTTGCTACAGTTACTTATCTGTGATGCCAGATAATGGGAGGGCTTCACAGAGGTGTTAGAGGGGCTAGGATGCTGGCGTTATCTCGGTAGTCCAGGGGTATCCTTTATTCTTCAGGGTGGGTGCTGTCGTCCTCCTCCTTGCAATGAGCTGGAGTCCTTTAGTCATGCTGACTTAACCATGACTATGCAGAATACAATGATGTAAACTATATACCTTAAGAAAGTTCATACAATTTCATACTGTAAAGACTAATTGGTACAATAGTTAGGGAATGAGATTTTTCCTAACAGTCCCTCCTTTTCTTTTGACCGTCAGAGTCACACTATACTATTCATTATTTTAGTAGTAAGTCAAGTGCATAAGGTAATACAACACTGCAAACACACATATATAATTACAAAGCAAAATAAGACAGTGAATACAACAACCAAAATCCTTTTAGTTCACAGTCCTATACCTAAGTCTGGGAGCCAAGAGGTTAACCACCTGAACAGATGTAGAGGAGATCCCTGTCTTACTTCATGTAATATTTTTAAATGAGTCTTTATCTTGTTTATATCAGTTTAATTTTTTCTGGTGTTGATTTACATAAAACCAGCAGCTATTATTCAATAATGCCCATACTCTGTCCTGTGCTGCTAATAGGTAGTCCAAGGCTAATCAATTCTGTATTACCATTTGAGATAATGATTTAATCTCTTCCTGTAAGGCTACTATACTATCTGCAGTTACATTAAGAGCTTTTTCTACTTTTGCTGATACGTTTACAATAGCTCTTTCTAGTTCAACGATCCCTAACCATGGGATAAAAGCTCTTGCAAACAGGTGGAACTTAGTGCCACATTCTATCAGAGGGTTGTAACACTTTTTCCCATATATATCAGTAGTTATGAGCTACAGAGGCAGAAGAGATACTGGTTCTAACCTGTGCAGATAGTATTAATGCACTTAGAATACTCTTTTCAGCTCAGGTTGAGGATAAATACTCGAATGCCCTTTCTCCACATACCCAATATTGCCCTGGTAGTTGTATAAATAGGGTAGTATAATCTTCAAATAAATCTGAGTCATGTAAATTATTTCCTGCAAAAGGGTTAGCATGTGCCGGATTTGGTTGTTTAGGTAAACTAGTAAAGCTTGGACCTGGATTAAAGGACTCAGAGCAATCAGGATCCTATAGGCCTGTAGTGGAAACCAAAATTTTATAATTATCTTTAGTTTGATTATGGCTTCCTACAGAATACCAAGTTAATCTATCTGCGAATATCCACATTGTCTCAGAGTCTGCAGGGCCTGATAAACTCCATCCAGGAACAAATCTACAGCGTGATGTCTTATTATAATAGGTTTTATGTAAGGGCTTTTGGAGAATCTCCCTTCCACACTCAGTGGATGTAGTATATAGTAAGGTTTTGGAAGAATCTGTGGAGGAATACTGATTGCCTTTAGGCATAGGAACAAATCTATGGAACATTCCAGGCATGAGTCCCCTTTTCATCTATATGGTCCCAAGATCTGAATTGTCCATTTCCATTAATTCTATTAATTTTAAAGATATATTGGCATTCCCAGCCCTTATAAAGTGAGTATGCTTGTCAATAGGTTTGCTCTCCAAGCATACCCAGGGGTCTCCTTTCAAACTAGTGACAAACCCTTCTTGGTGGAAGGGTGGTATCCTTCCTTTCTTTAGTGAAAATTCATAATGTATATGCCCATCCTTTACCATTGAGTATTCAATGGGACAGAAACCCAGGAGAGTTGATTTCCGGTAGAGGATAGGCTTTTAATGCATATCCAACAGTTGAGCTTATTTGCTGCTGCTGCTATAGTTTGGACTGTTGCTATGGTTGAATTATGGAATGAATACGTATAATCAATATTCCACCACAGGCTTATAAGAAAGGCTATCATATTAAAATCTAGGCTTCCAAATCACTATTAACAGGAAAAACAAACAGACACAAATAGCAAAAATAATTATCCCTTGGTTGCACTCTAATTCTAAGTAAGGGTATGGTTCAGTCCATGTGCAATTCATAAGTATCAGATTACTTTCCACTTTCCTGTTGTCGAATTCTTATGCAAGATCAGTGGTTTCACAGCCAATCCGCTGGCTCTGCGTAAGTTCCCAGCTGCAGGTGAATCAGTCTCTGCAGTGGTGGATGTTCCCTTAGTGGCAGGAGGGTTTCCTGGTTCCACTTCCAGACTGGCTGCAGCTTTTAGGTGGGAGTGATGAATTCAAGTCTATTTTTCTTCCACCTTTACTGCTGACAAAGTTTAGCAATACCAAAAATGGTCCCTCCCACTGAGGAGATAAGTTATCCTTTCTTTTGTGTACTTTTACCCAAACATAATTCCCTAGACTGAAGGGGTACAGAGCCCCTTCTAGAGGTACCGGTTGCATTAGCTGTGCACGGGCCTGATGATTGTATTTTAATAATTTATGAACCTGTAAAATATACTGGATCACATTTACATTTCCTGCTAATAAAATTACATGAGTGGGTACATCAGTTCCGGGGAGTTGTATCAGTCTTTCAAGTAGTATTTTATAGGGAGACAGTTTTGTTGTTTGTTGAGGTCTGTCTTTGTTAAATATTCATTAAGACTAAAGGTAGTGCATGCAAGACACAGTTACCTATTGGGCTGCAGCATAAATTCCTGTCACGAACCAATTCTTCAGCACTGTCTGGACTAGTGCAGCAGTCCCAAAATGCCCTAGATGGTGATGCATTTTTGCTGTGGGAATCAGGTATTGCTTAGGTAAAATAGGAAGGTTTTCCATACCTGCTCTCCATATTCCCTGGGAGTCTTTGGTCACTTCATACCTTTTCCAAGAGTCAATTTCTTCAGCAGGAACAGTCAAACATATCTTTTCAGGAGCAGGCAACACCAGGTTGGACCATTAGACTGTTTGTAAGCCCAGTGGTTCGTACGGCAGTTGTGCTGCGGCTTCAGCAGCAATATCTGTTAGACTATTTCTTATCTCTTCTTTTGTCCTTTTGCCAGTACGAGCTGGCTGATGAATGATAGCAAGTTTCTCTGGAATTGTATAGCTTTTAACAGTTCCGTAATTTGAGGAGCATTTGATATTTTACTTCCACTAGAAGTCATAAACCCATGCAGCTTCCATAACTGCCCAGTAGTGTGGCATACTCCAAATGCATATCGAGAATCAGTATAAATATTTACAGTCTTTCCTTTGGCCAGCTGACAGGCCTTTGTTAATGCAATTAATTCTGCTGCTTGTGCACTCAGCTTTGGACTGAGTGGTGAAGCCTCCACTACTTCATTCACAGTAGTTATTGAATAACCTGTAACACAGTTGCTGTTCAGATAATATGAGGACCCATCTACAAATAGTTCCAGACCAGGATTTAGAAACAGCACATCTGTTAAATCTTCTTGAGTCTTTTTGGCTTCACGAGTTGTTATTACATAATTGTGATGTGGAGTTCCTTCCCCAGGTAAAGGGAGTAGAGTAGCAGGGTTCAGTGCATTACACTGCTTAATTGTTATGTTTTCTGTTGTTAAGAGAATCAGCTCATAACAATTCGCTGTGGTGACATTGCCTGTGTAACGTGCTGTGACAGCAGCATTTCAACTTTGTGTGGTACTTATACCATTGGAGGGTGTCCAAGCATTAGATTTTTACTCCGTTCAACTAAGAGTGCTGTGGCAGCTATTGCACAGGTGCAGGCAACGGATCCTTGAGCCATCAGATCTGGCTGAGCTGAATAATGTGCAGTTGGACATTGTCATCTCCCACGGCTTTGAGTTAACATCCCCAAGGCTATTCCTTTCCCTTCATGTACAAAGTAAATGGCTGTGCTGGTTTTGGCTGGGATAGAGTTAATTTTCTTCATAGTAGCTAGTATGGGGCTATGTTTTGGATTTGTGACCAAAACAGTGTTGATAACATAGGGATGTTTTCCTTATTGCTGAGCAGTGCTTACACAGCATCAAGGCCTTTTCTGCTTCTCCCACCACCCCACCAGCGAGTAGGCCGGGGGTGCACAAGAAGTTGGGAAGGGATACAGCTGGGACAGCTGACCCCAACTGACCAAAGGGATATTCCATACCTTATGATGTCATGCTCAGCATATAAAGCTGGGGGAAGAAGAAGGAAGGGGGGACGTTCGGAGTGATGGTGTTTTGTCTTCCCAAGTAACCGTTACGCGTGATGGAGCCCTGCTTTCCTGGAGATGGCTGAACACCTGCCTGCCAATGGGAAGTAGTGAATGAATTCCTTGTTTTGCTTTGCTTGTGTGCACGGCTTTTGCTTTACCCATTACACTGTCTTTATCTCAACCCACGAGTTTTCTCACTTTTACTCTTCTGATTCTCTCCCCCATCCCACTGGAGGGGGAGTGAGCGAGTGGCTGTGTGGTGCTTAGTTGCTGGCTGGGGTTAAACCACGACAATGGCTTACCGTAGTCTAGCAATCCCAGAGCAGGTGCAGCTTGCTTCAAAAGCTCAAATGTCTTTACCTTGTCTGTTGTCCAGTGAATGGGTTCTCCAGCATCTTGAGCAGTAATCTGTATCAGTGGTTTTGCCATTTCCTCGAAAGCAGCTATCCAGGGTCGGCAGAATCCTACAGCTCCTAAAAAGGCTCGCATTTGGTTTTAGTAACTGGTTGGGGAAGATTTTGAATGGCTTTAATATGGTTCTCAGATAAACGCCACTTCTCTTGCTGGAGAATGTAACCCAGATATTTTACACTTCTCTTATAAAAAAAAAATTGTAACTTATGTGGAGAAATTCGATGGCCCTTCTCAGCTAAAGCAAACAGTAAGGTACGGGTGTCAGCTATACAAGATTCCTTGGCTACTAATAAATCATCAACATACTGTATCAAAAACAGATCCATTTTTTAAACACATCATCCTGCAAATCTTTTACTAAAATTTTAGAAAAATAGTGGAGGACTCAGTGAAGCCCTGAGGGAGCCTTGTCTATGTTAGCTGTATCTTTTCCCAAGTAAATGCAAAAAAGTATTGAGAGTCCGGATGAATAGGTATACTGATTTAAGGTAGAAAAAGTTGCCCCTGTATCTATTAGACAGGGGTAATTATGTTCATTAATTAAAAGGTTTAAGACCAGATTCTCATAATAAGAATATTTTGTATTCAGAGGCTCCTGTAGTGACTGCACAATAGGTCCCTGCTGTCAATCCTGGGTGAAATCTAGCTGCCCCAGTTGCATAGAGCAGGGAAAGATTGCACCATAGGATTGAGAGGTTCTTTTGGGAAGCCCTTTGGTCGTAATGGGCATTCCCGTTTCCAATGACCTTGTTGTCCACAATAATTACAACAGTCTCCTGTTCCTTGAGGCCCATTGCTCCTAAAATTTCCTCCTCTGCTTCTGCCTTAAAGACCTCCACATCCTCGTCCCCTTAGTCTAGGATTGCTATTCAATGTTGCTGCCAATAGACTAGCTTTCTGTTCATGTTCTTTTCTTTTGTCTTCACCTGTCTTTCATCTCTTCCATTACACACGAACATGACAATGCTGACTATTTAATCCAATCCTTTGCCCTGCCATCCAGGTATATGTTTAGAAAAATATTTCTTAATATCTGGGGCTGACTGATATACAAAGAAAGATACCATTAAAGATAGATTTTCCTCCTTCTCAGGGTTGACCCCTCCAAACATTCTCAGTTGTTTAACCAATTGGGCATAATATTCAGAAGGATGTTCAGCATTTCCTTGCTGGCATTCTCGGACCTTAGCCCAATTTACAGTCTTCCTTCCTGCCAGTTCTAAGGATTTTAACAATTCCCCTCTCACTCTTTGCAGCATATCTCTATCGGCTGGTAACTGGGGGACCGACCTGGGTCATTGGCTGGCCATGGGATTCTGCCCTGTGCTTCCCCAGGCCATCTGTGATTTGTTTCCCAGATTTTAATTCTTTTCATCAGGAGTAAAGACAGTCTCAAATAGTTGCTGCATGTCAGCCCAAGTAGGGTTATAAATGCAAAAGATGCCACATATACTTTGCATCACCTTCTGCAGATCATCCCCCAGTCTGGGCACTTGCTGTTGCCCCAAAACCAAACCAGCAGGTGCAAATGGCATGTGGACTGTTCCCACAGAAAACTGGCTAGGTTCCAGTCCTGGCCCTATAATTTTTGTCAGAGAGGTGCTTACAAACCAGAAGCAGTAGCAATAGATGGAGCAGAAACCAGAGTAAAAGCAGAAAAAAAGAGCAGTAGGATAGGCAAGTAGAGCTGAATGTGGAACGTCCCTGATTTTCCCATTCAGCCAGAGATTTTACTCAATTTCTGACCCGAAGGGGAAACTTCTCAGATTGCAACAGACGCTAGAGCAGTGTGAGGAACACCACCAGCAGCAGCAAGCAGCAGCAGCAAGCAGCGAGGGACACATGAGGGATACACGAGGACAAGGAGAGACTACGACTGAACAGGGAGCATTCCCCAAGCAACTGAGCGCGGACCCACTGATTGGATGAGCCAGCAAGGGGTGGAGCCTGCACCCGGCAGCGTGGGAGATTTAAACAGGCTAAAACAATCAGCCCAGCTGATTGCAATGGATGAGCATATATATTTCCCAGTGGGCAGCTGTATGGCAGCATGGTGACTACATGACAAAAAGCTGTGTCCTCTGCTTCTCCTGGGCTTCTAGCACCTGGTAGAACCAATGCAGCCACACAGACAGAGCTCCTGTCAAAGCATGCAACCACACAGGTTTCTGGCTGTGGGGTGTGCACAGGGATATTCCTGGAGATGGAGGGTGATAGCAAGCAAGCCTGTGAGATGTGTGACCAGGTAGATGAACTGCTCTGCCTGGTGGCCGAGCTGCAGGAGGAAGTGGGCAGACTGAGGAGTATTTGAGAGTCTGAGAAGGAGATTGACCAATGGAGCTGTGCTCTGCCATCTCTGATACACACAAGCCAACTCACTATGGAGGCAGGTCCAGGAGGAAGGCAGCGTTATGAGGGATGGGGAGGGATGGAAGAAGGTTACTGCATGGACCTGCAAGAGAAACCCCTCCTTGCCCTCTAAGATACCCTTACAGAATAGGTATGAGATAGAGGAGGAACCTAGGCAAGCAGTCTTGTCAAGGTCAGATAGACCAATGCCTTGCAACAAGACCTGCATTAAGATCAGTGCCGAGAAGAAACAACGGCGAGTTATGGTCATTGGTGACTCCCTCCTGTGTGGAACGGAAGCAACCATTTGCACATCGGACCCTCTTTTCAAGGAAGTTTGCTGCCTCCCTGGGGCCAGAATTAGGGATGTCACCAGACAACTGAAGAGCTTAGTACAACCTTCAGACTACTATCCACTCCTGCTCTTGCATGTGGGTACCAATGATGTCACAACAAAAAGTCTGAGGTCAATGAAAAGAGATTTCAAGACCCTGGGAAGAATGCTAAAAAATTCAGGAGCACAAGTAGTGTTTTCCTCGATCCTCTCAGTAATAAAGACCTTGGAAAAAACAGACGAGCCCAAGGTATCAATACCTGGCTCCAGGACTGGTGCCTCCACTACAACTTTGGGGTTTATAACCATGGAAGAGTCTTCAAGGCACAAGGACTGCTGGGACCTGATGGGATCCACCTGTCCCGATGGGGAAAATGCATCTTTAGGCATAAGCTGGTGGGACTGATCGACAGGGCTTTAAACTAGAATTGGTGAGGGAAGGCGATACCAACAGGATTACCAAAGGTAAGCCAAGAGATGGAATGGTATTGCCTGAGGGTGGCAATGCTAGTGGGAACATTTACACTGCTCCTGGGAGCACAGAGGGCTCAGGAGCATATCTGAAATGCCTGTACACCAACACACACACAATGAGAAATAAACAGGATGAACTGGAAGCGTCGGTTAGTTCCGAGAACTATGATATAATTGGTATTAGTGAGACTTGGTGGAATGAGTCCCATGACTGGAGTGCTGGGATGGAGGGCTACAGGCTGTTCAGGAGGGATAGGCAGGGCAGGCGAGGTGGAGGTGTCGCACTATATGTAAGGGAGAGGTTTGATTGTACGGCCCTTACAGTTAGGGATGATGTGGTCAAGAGGGGAATGGAAAACAAGGGAGATGTCGTAGTAGGTGTCTACTACCAATCGCCCAGCCAGGATGATAGCACTGATGAGTTATTCTATAGGCAATTAGGAGAAATCTCTGGATAGGTACCCCTTGTCCTTATGGGAGATTTCAACTTCCCAGACATCAAATGGGAATATTATACTGCTGTGATGAGCAGGTCTTGGAAATTCTTGAAGTTTGTGGGAGATAACTTCTTGTCACAAGTACTCAGTGAGCCAACTAGGAAAGATGCCCTCCTAGACTTGTTGTTTGTGAATAGAGAAGGACTCGTGGGAGATGTGATGGTAGGTGGCTGTCCTGGTTTCAGCTGGGATAGAGTTAATTTTATTCTTAGTAGCTGGTACAGTGCTGTGTTTTGGATTTAGTGTGAGAATACTGTTGATAACATGCTGATGTTTTAGTTGTTGCTAAGTAGCACTTATCTTAAGTCAAGGATTTTTTCAGTTTCCCATGCTTTGCCAGCAAGCAGGTGTGCAAGAAGCTGGGAGGGAGCACAGCCAGGACAGCTGACCTGAACTAGCCAAAGGGGTATTCCATACCATAGAACGTCATGCCCAGTATATAAACAGGGGGGAGTTGGCTGGGAGGGGCGGATCACTGCTCAGGCATCAGTCAGCAGGTGGTGAGCAATTGCATTGTGCATCACTTGTCTTTTTCTTGGGTGTTATTTCTTTTCATTACAATTATTATAATTATATTATTATTATTGTTCTTAGTAGTGTATTTTATTTTACTTTAGTTATTAAACTGTTCTTATCTCAACCCACGAGTTTTACTTTTTTTTTTCTCCTCCTCCCCACCCCACTGGGAGGGGGGAGCGGGAAGCGGCTGTGTGGTGCTTAGCTGCTGACTGGGGTTAAACCATGACAGCCCTTTTTGGCGCCCAATATGAGGCAAGAAGGGTTGAGATAATGACAGATCTGATCAGAGTGTGTTAAAACAAACTTGTTATAAGTATTCATTGTATTGGTTTGATAGTTACTGGTTACAATGTGGACTCTTTTGCTCTCAAAGTTGGTGTTGTGGTTCTTGAAGTTGCGTTATGTAATGCCCTACTTGCAGTATATGCTCCCTGTTGTGCTGTTTATCATCTGTGGGAACCGGGCTAGAGTTATCACGTTGTTGTTTGTAACACTGGCTTATGATGTGATAGAAGTGCAAGCCGTGAAACTAATCGGGTGTTTGTACTCGGCATTGTTGTCACCTCTGTACTTCGGGAGCCGCCTATGGGAGACTATTAATAATTGTACCTTTTACCTTTTCTCCTCTGGGAGCCAATCTATGGAGGAGACGTCTCCCTACTTCGGGTGCTATCTCCTGGAGAATATTAATAATTGCACTTTCTACCTTTTCTCCTCGGGGAGCCAACCTATTGGGGAGACATCTTCCTACATCTTCCCTTTCTCTGCCAGGTTAATTGCAATAGCATTGGAGGAGTTTGTAAATTTTGAATATCCTTGGGATGTTGAACTCAGCATGGTCCTATTGCT
The DNA here is from genome assembly GCF_018139145.2 of Gymnogyps californianus. Lineage (NCBI taxonomy): Eukaryota > Metazoa > Chordata > Aves > Accipitriformes > Cathartidae > Gymnogyps > Gymnogyps californianus. The sequence goes on along the minus strand of NW_026114224.1, from coordinate 295,348 downwards.
AGGAATCAGCCTGTTCCTGAATGTGATTCAGATCTTGTTTAGGGTTAAACAACTATTTAAAAATACCACCCAGAGATCAGCTCCCATGACTGCGGCTACTCTAACCTCGGTGACAGGCGCTGCGGCTACTCAAACCCCAGCAACAAGCACTGCTGCTACTCAAACCCTGGTGACAGGTGCTGCAGCTACTCTAATCCCTATGACAACCACTGTGGCTACTCAAACCATGATGACAGGAACTGCGGCTACTCCAATCCCCACAACTGTGGCTACTCAAACCCCAGTGATAAGCACTGTAGCTACTCAGACCTTGGCAATGGATGATGCAGCTGAACTAGAGAATCAACCGGTGCCAATATCAATCGCCCCTATACAGAAGAAGAAATACACAAAAGAATCAGTTCACTTAGCAAAGGATGAAGGTGAACCAGGGTCATCACGAGAACAGGAGGAAGAGGCAGAACCGGAGATAATCACCCGATCCCTATCCCCGAGTGAGCTGCGAGATATGCGAAAAGACTTCAGCCATCATCCAGGTGAGCACATCATCACCTGGCTGCTCCGATGCTGGGATAATGGGGCAAGTAGCTTGGAATTAGAGGGTAAGGAAGCCAAGCAATTGGGATCCCTTTCTAGGGAAGGGGGCATTGACAAGGCAATTGGAAAAAAGACACAAGCCCTCAGCCTCTGGAGGCGACTTCTATCAGGCATGAGGGAAAGGTACCTCTTCAAGGAAGATGTTGTATGTCAACCAGGCAAGTGGACTACCATGGAGAGAGGTATCCAGTACCTGAGGGAATTAGCCGTGTGGGAGATGGTTTATTATGACCCAGATGATGGGCGGTTACCCACAGATCCAGATGAAGTCCAATGTGCACGACCCATGTGGCAGAAGTTTGTACGAAGCGCACCATCATCGTATGCCAATGCATTGGCAGTAATGGACTGGAAAGATGACGAGGGACCAACAGTAGATGAATTGGCTGGCCGACTTTGGCAATACGAAGAAAGTCTCACTTCCTCCCTCGTTGCGACTCTGGAGAAACTGCCAGACATAGTAGCTGAGAAATGGTCCCAAGAGTTCCAGCAATTTGAGGATAAGTTTGGCTGCCCACCTGTATGGACCAATACCTCAGCTATTAGGAGAAGGTATTCTTCTGGGCAAGAGAGAGGAGAGAGAAGGTACACACCACGGGGTACCCTGTGGTTTTACCTGCTTGACCATGGAGAGGATATGAGGAAGTGGGATGGAAAACCTACCTCGGTCCTAGATGCACGGGTACGTGAATTACAAGGAAAAACAACCACAAATGAGGATTCTTCCAGGAAAATTGCTGCTTCAGCCTCCGGTGAGCAGTGTGAGCGGTGTGGCCGACAGAGTGGAAGGGCTGATCTTACTCCTGATCCTATGAGAAGGAATTCTAATCCATTTTTACAAGAAGTGAGTGGAGAATCCTATGACCAGGACTAGAGGAGCCCTGCCTCCAGCCAGGCGGAGGAGAGGGACAACTGGGTTTACTGGACTGTGTGGATTCGATGGCCTGGCACATCAGACCCACAGGAGTATAAGGCTCTAGTAGACACCGGTGCACAGTGTACCCTAATGCCATCAAGCTATAAAGGGGTAGAACCTATTTGTATTTCTGGGGTGACAGGGGGATCTCAACAGCTAACTGTATTGGAGGCTGAAATAAGCCTAACTGGGAATGAGTGGCAAAAACACCCCATTGTGACTGGCCCAGAGGCCCCATGCATTCTTAGCATAGATTATCTCAGGAGAGGGTATTTCAAAGACCCAAAGGGGTACCGGTGGACCTTTGGTATAGCTGCCTTGGAGATGGAGGAAATTGAACAGTTGTCCACCTTGCCCGGTCTCTCAGAGGACCCTTCGTTTGTGGGGTTGCTGAGGGTCGAAGAACAACAGGTGCCGATCGCTACCACAAGGGTGCACCAGCGGCAATATCGCACCAACCAAGACTCCCTGATTCCCATCCATAAGCTGATTCGTCGACTGGAGAGCCAAGGGGTGATTAGCAGGACTCGCTCACCCTTTAACAGCCCCATATGGGCAGTGTGAAAGTCTAATGGAGAATGGACACTAACAGTAGACTATCGTGGCCTGAATGAAGTCACGCCACCGCTGAGTGCTGCCGTGCCAGACATGCTAGAACTTCAATATGAACTGGAGTCAAAGGCAGCCAAGTGGTATGCCACAATTGATATTGCCAATGCATTTTTCTCAATCCCTTTGGCAGCAGAGTGCTGGCCACAGTTTGCTTTCACTTGGAGGGGCGTCCAGTACACCTGGAATCGACTGCCCCAGGGGTGGAAACACAGCCCCACCATTTGCCATGGACTAATCCAGACTGCACTGGAAAAAGGTGAAGCTCCAGAACACCTGCAATACATTGATGACATCATCATATGGGGCAACACAGCAGAAGAAGTTTTTGAGAAAGGGGAGAAAATAATCCAAATCCTTCTGAAAGCCGGTTTTGCCATAAAACAAAGTAAGGTGAAGGGACCCGCACAGGAGATCCAGTTTATAAGGAATAAAATGGCAAGATGGACGTCGTCACATCCCAATGGATGTGATCAACAAAATAGCAGCTATGTCCCCACCAACTAGTAAACAGGAAACACAAGCTTTCTTAGGAGTTGTGGGTTTTTGGAGAATGCATATTCCAAATTAGAGTCTGATTGTAAGCCCTCTCTATCAAGTGACCCAGAAGAAGAATGATTTTAAATGGGGTCCTGAGCAACAACAAGCCTTTGAACAAATTAAACGGGAGATAGTTCATGCAGTAGCCCTTGGGCCAGTCTGGGCAGGACAAGATGTTCAAAATGTGCTCTATACCACAGCTGGGGAGGGTGGCCCTACCTGGAGTCTCTGGCAGAAAGAAACAGGGGAGACACGAGGTCGACCTCTAGGGTTTTGGAGTCGGGGATATCGAGGATCTGAGGCCTGCTATACTCCACATGAAAAGGTGATATTAGCAGCATATGAAGGAGTTTGAGCTGCTTCAGAAGTGGTTGGTACTGAAACACAGCTCCTATTAGCACCCCGACTGCCGGTGCTGGGCTGGATGTTCAAAGGGAAGGTCCCTTCTACACATCATGCAACTGATGCTACGTGGAGTAAGTGGGTTGCACTGATCACACAATGAAGTCGAATAGGAAATCCCAGTCACCCAGGAATTTTGGAAGTGATCAGACTGGCCAGAAGGCAAAGATGTTGAAATATCGCCAGAGGAGGAGGTAACGGGTGCTGAAGAGGCCCCACTGTATAATCAACTGCCAGAAAATGAGAGGCAATATGCCCTGTTCACTGATGGGTCCTGTTGCATTGTGGGAAAGCATCAGAGGTGGAAGGCGGCTGTATGGAGTCCTATATGACAAGTTGCAGAAACTGCAGAAGGAGAGGGTGAATTGATTCAATTTGCAGAGGTGAAAGCCATCCAGCTGGCTTTAGACATTGCTGAACGAGAAAAGTGGCCAATACTTTATCTCTGTACTGACTCATGGATGGTGGCAAATGCTCTGTGGGGGTGGGTGCAGCAATGGAAGCAGAGTAACTGGCAACGCAGAGGTAAACCCATCTGGGCTGCCGCATTGTGGCAAGATATTGCTGCCTGGCTAGAGAACCTGGTTGTGAAAGTATGTCACAGAACATGAAACCTGGCAGAATGACTATATCACACTCCCACAAACCTGCCAAGGCAAGCGCCATGTGCTTACAATGGTGGAAGCAACCACCGGATGGCTGGAAACATATCCCGTGCCCCATGCCACTGCCCGGAACACTATCCTGGGCCTTGAAAAACAAATCTTATGGAGACATGGAACCCCAGAAAGGATTGACAACGGGACTCATTTCTGAAACAACCTCATAGACACCTGGGCCAAAGAGCATGGCATTGAGTGGGTGTATCACATCCCCTATCATGCACCAGCCTCCGGGAAAATCGAGCGATACAATGGATTGTTAAAGACTACATTGAGAGCAATGGGTGGTGGGACCTTCAAACATTGGGATACACATCTAGCAAAGGCCACCTGGTTAGTCAACACTAGAGGATCTGTCCATCGAGCTGGCCCCGCCCAATCAGAACTTTTACGTACTGTAGAAGGGGATAAAGTTCCTGTGGTGCACATGAAAAATATGCTAGGGAAAACAGTCTGGGTTACTCCTGCCTCAGGCAAAGGCAAACCCATTCGTGGGATTGCTTTTGCTCAAGGGCCTGGGTGCACTTGGTGGGTGATGCGGAAGGATGGGGAAGTCCGATGTGTGCCTCAAGGGGATTTGATTTTAGGTGAGAACAGCCAATAGATTAAATTGTATGATGTTGATTGCTATATAATCCTGCCACTGTATGTCATCATTATTATAATTGTTATATGCTATATCAACAGTATTACAGTAAGAATCACTAAGATTAATGAAGAAGGAACTTTGATAAAACCGAGTGAAGTGCAGTAGTGATGGAACCAGGACTGAGACCAGCATTGAACAATCCAACACTACACACCATCCTCCTGCTGCCCACTGCACCACACTGAAGCCCGATCCTGTTCTGCCGACTGAGCGGACTTTGCACCATCCCTCCTGCCCAGACAGACTGTTATGACAGATGGAGCCCAAAGTCATGGACTGAATGAACTCAACAGACATTTGATAGAGATGGCCCATAGACCGCGGGAATGATATCTGTGTGTATATAGTAAAAGACAGGAAAACTGGTGGTGATTAATTAGAAATGTATCGGAAAGTGTGGGATCTGGGCATAATGTAAATGGTATAGAATAAGGGGTGGATATTGTCCTGGTTTCGGCTGGGATAGAGTTAATTTTCTTCTTAGTAGCTGGTACAGTGCTGTGTTTTGGATTTAGTGTGAGAATACTGCTGATAACATGCTGATGTTTTAGTTGTTGCTAAGTAGCACTTATCTTAAGCCAAGGACTTTTCAGTTTCCCATGCTCTGCCAGCAAGCAGGTGTGCAAGAAGCTGGGAGGGAGCACAGCCAGGACAGCTGACCTGAACTAGCCAAAGGGATATTCCATACCATAGAACGTCATGCCCAGTATATAAACGGGGGGAGTTGGCCGGGAGGTGCAGATCGCTGCTGGGGCATCACTCAGCGGGTAGTGAGCAATTGCATTGTGCATCACTTCTCTTTTTCTTGGGTGTTATTTCTTTTTTTTTGTTATATTCCTTTTCATTACAATTATTATTATTATATTATTCTTATTCTTAGTTAGTAGTGTATTTTATTTTACTTTAGTTATTAAACTGTTCTTATCTCAACCCACGAGTTTCACTTTTTTCCTCCTCCTCCCCACCCCACTGGGAGGAGGGAGGGGGAAGCGGCTGCATGGTGCTTAGTAGCTGGCTGGGGTTAAATCACGACAGTGGCTGTCTTGGCCACAGTGATCATGAAATGGCTGAGTTTAAAATTTTCAGTGTAATGAGAAATAAAGGTCGTCAGAGTTGCTACCCTGGATTTCAAGAGAGCAAACTTTAAGCTATTCAGGGAGCTACTTAGCAGTGTCCCCTGGGAATCTCCTTTTGAGGGCTTAGGGGTCCATGAGTGCTGGTCATTTTTTAAGAACCACCTTTTAGAAGCACAGGAGCAGGCAATTCCACTGTGTCAAAAGTCAAGCAAGTGGGGCAGAAGACCAGCTTGGCTGAACAGGGAAGTCCTCATGGAGCTCAAGAGGAAAAAGAAATGGTACGATCTCTGGAAGCAAGGTCAGGCTTCGCAGGAAGATTACAGAGCTGTGGTTCATATATGCAGGGAGAAGACACAAAAGGCCAAAGCTCAACTAGAGTTGAAACTGGCCAGTGTTGTTTCAGAAAACAAGAAGGGCTTTTTTAAAGTATGTTAATAGCAAGAGGAGGTCTAAGGAAAACATTGGACCGATACTTGTTGAAGATGGTCACCTGACTAATAGGGATGAAGAAAAAGTGGAGGCATTCAATGCATTTTTTTGCCTCCATCTTTAATAATACTGATAGACCTTGGGCTGCCCGGTCCCCTGAGTCGGAGGACCACGAGTGTGGGAACAGTGACTTTCCATTTGTGGACACTGAAATTGTAAGGGACCAGCTATATCAGCTGAATGTTCACAAGTCCATGGGGCCTGATGGGATTCATCCCAGAGTTCTGAAGGAGCTAGCAGATGTTACAGCAGGACCCCTCTCGGTCATCTACCAAAGGCCTTGGGAGTCCAGGGAGGTCCCTGCTGACTGCAAGCTAGCCAACATTATTCCAATTTACAAGAAGGGCATGAGGGAAGACCCAGGGAACTACAGACCTGTTAGTCTAACCTCAGTTCCTGGAAAAATCATGGAGAAGATCATACTGGGTGCTATTGAAAGGCATTTAAAGGGCAATGCAATCCTCAGGCACAGTCAACATGGGTTCACAAAGGGAATTTCCTGTTTAACTAATTTGATATCCTTCTATGACAAGGTCACCCACCCAGTGGATGAAGGGAAGGCAGTGGATGTAGTTTTTCTGGACTTTAGTAAGGCTTTTGATACTGTCCCTCACAGCATCCTTCTGGACAAGTTGTCCAGCTGTGGGATAAGCAGGTACATGGTGCGCTGGGTGAAGAACTGGCTGAACGGCAGGGCTCAAAGGGTTGTAGTGAATGGGGCTACATCTGGCTGGCGACTGGTCACCAGCGGTGTTCCTCAGGGCTCAATTCTAGGGCCAGTTCTGTTCAATATATTTATCAACAATCTGGAGGCAGGAGTTGAATGCACCATTAGCAAGTTTGCTGATGATACCAAACTGGGAGGTGCTGTTGACTCTCTTGAGGGACAAGAGGCCTCGCAGAGGGATCCAGATAGATTAGAGCATTGGGCAATCATCAGTGGCGTGAAACTTCACAAGAACAAATGCCGGATTCTGCACCTGGGACGGAGTAATGTCGGGCACAAGTATAGATTGGGAGAGGAGTGGCTGGAGAGCAGCCCTGCAGAAAGGGATCTGGGGGTGCTGGTTGACAGCAGGCTCGATATGAGTCAGCAGTGTGCCCTGGCAGCCAAGAGGGCAAACCACATCCTGGGGTGTATTAAACACAGTATAACCAGCCGGTCAAGAGACGTGATTATCCTGCTGTATTCAGCATCGGTGCAGCCTCACCTTGAGTACTGTGTGCAGTTCTGGGCCCCACAATTTAAGAAGGATGTTAAGGTCCTTGAATGTGTCCAGGAGGGCAACAAAGCTGGTGAAAAGGCTGGAAGGCATGTCCTGTGAGGAGCGGCTAAGGACTCTGGGTTTGTCTAGTTTGGAGAGAAGGAGGCTGAGGGGCGACCTCATTGCTCTCTACAGCTTCCTGAGGAGGGGAAGTGGAGAGGGAGGTGCTGATCTCTTCTCCCTGGTATCCAGTGACAGGATGCGTGGGAATGGTTCAAAGCTGCACCAGGGGAGGTTCAGACTTGACATTAGGAAGCATTTCTTTACCGAGAGGGTGGTCAAACACTGGAACAGGCTTCCTAGAGAGGTGGTTGATGCCCCAAGCCTGTCAGTGTTTAAGAGGCATTTGGACAATGCCCTTAACATGCTTTAGCTTTTGGTCAGCCCTGAATTGGTCAGGCAGTTGGACTAGATGATCGTTGTAGGTCCCTTCCAACTGAAATATTCTGTTCTATTCTATTCTCTCTGATATCTATAAATTCCAGAATGTAAAGAGGTCTTCTTTTTCATGCTCGTTCAGAGATCTTTACTTATTCTCTGCTCCGGAGGGGAAAATTATTTTTTTTGATACCTGACTTACCAGTAGACCAGTAATTATCCCAGATATACCAATAGTCCATTTGTGAGGGGAACCAATCCTCCAATTGATGGCATAAATAGCTCAGCTTAATATCATCAAAAGAACTGGGCTGTGGCCACGTTTGGTACGCATCAGCAAAAGTGGTCACTTCTGGCCAAATTTCCTGACACAGGGCTCGGGCTTTTGATGACCCAGCTGTCCCATCAATAAATTTCCAGTGTTGCAACAATTAATCTACCAGTGGCCTCTTCGCTATACTTTGTCCGCCTCCCATTATTAAAAAAAAAAAAAATCACCTCCTTACTGCCAAATAAGATCCATGGTTCACTACCTCCATGCCTAAGTATCTCAAGGTGCAATCACCCACAAGCCAACAGTGCAGATCGTCGGGGTCTGGGCAGTAGTGACTCGTTGGATCAGGTGAGTCGGCTATGTTTCATCTGGGTCGCCAAAACTATCACAAAAATTTCGCAACTGGCCTGTGCTGACCAAGGAGAGAGGCTAGGACGCAAAGTATAGAATTACAGGAGTAATTCTTTTATTCATGCGCCTGAGGTGTCCCATTGAAATTGAGGCACACCCAATGTGGTTTTACACATGGTTCTTATACCTTTCAAGCATTCAAGTACAACATGATTTGACCAATCACTACTTAACACACACATACTACTGTTTTGCAAAGCAACTATAATTCTATGGCGTCATCATCCACCTGCTTCTTTCTTGATCTAGATGTCCCTGGAGTTGGTCTTGCTACAGTTACTTATCTGTGATGCCAGATAATGGGAGGGCTTCACAGAGGTGTTAGAGGGGCTAGGATGCTGGCGTTATCTCGGTAGTCCAGGGGTATCCTTTATTCTTCAGGGTGGGTGCTGTCGTCCTCCTCCTTGCAACGAGCTGGAGTCCTTTAGTCATGCTGACTTAACCATGACTATGCAGAATACAATGATGTAAACTATATACCTTAAGAAAGTTCATACAATTTCATACTGTAAAGACTAATTGGTACAATAGTTAGGGAATGAGATTTTCCTAACAGCAGCTTCCCTTTTTTCCCCCCTCCATGTGTGTCCATGCACTGGGTCTGTCCAGTTTATGAAATTAAATTTGCAAAAGTATAATTAATTCAATCCTTATAAAAAGTTTTTTTATTTGTAAATGCTTTTTCTAATGATATGAATCAGATTATTCTCATCTGTTGCTGATCATGATTTTGAGGTTAGGAGAGAGTTTAAGGTGGAAGAGCTGTTACTGATGAAAGAAAAATTTTGATGGAAAACCCTAATGCAGTTATTCCATCTTTTTACACCCCAAGATTGTTTATATCAGTACTTTCACAATATCAGAATATTCTGTTCTCTGCCATACACTGTCAAGTTCAGTGAGAATGCAGCAAGGCAAATGAAGTAAGTTTTTTTTGAACATTATAATGCTTTTATGAGGAAAAAAGGTTTTCAATTTGAACTGCTTTTCTACAGGATGAGTATTTCAAAAGACTTGTCTAATGTGGGGGGGGTGGTGGTGGTGGTGGTTTGGTTTTTGTGGGATTTTGTGAGGTTTTTTTGAAGCTCCCAACAATAAGTAAAGCTGAATGAACGCAGGATCATAGAAAAGTGGTTTTTTCTTTTGGAAATATTTTTTGGATATATATGTCAATGTTATTTCCAGTAAGAAGGGTAACAAAATATATGCTACTCTACTTACATTACGTAATTACAGTTATAATTAATAATTTCACTTCCATTGGTAGGCCATAAAATGACTAAACCTTGAAAAGGTAACAATTCCTGAAAATTACTCTCAAAGCTACCGATATTTAAAACAGTAGCTTTTGCTCAACACCAGAGACAAAACAGGTACAATTCTCTTTCAACCAAGCAATACATAAAATAGGAAAATGAAACAGAATTGTCTGCATTAAAAAAAAAAAAAAAAGAATATATTGATTGAGATAGCAAATTTTTAGGATATGTTAGCTGTTTCTACAGAAAATACTATTAAAATTTTTTAGGTACATGCTTCAGTAATTCAGTAAAACCAAATACATCTGGAACTAGCCAAAGAGAAAGCAGGGTACATTTAATAGGAATTCTATTCTAAACTGGTAACCTAAACACATACACCCTCTGCCCCAATCCTCCTCTAAAGACTTTGGAACTAGAGGGGAGATGAGCAAAAGAGAAATATGCAGACAATTTCATAATTTATTCTGGTAACTGAATCCATTTTTTTTCCCTTCAGAAGATCATTTTGGCCAAGCTAAACATCTAGCGAATTTGCCAAATTCACACACAGTTAATGAATGACTTGGTCCTCGTCCAAACACTCTTGCCCACATGCAGCATGTATTGTGTCAATGTATTAGATTCCTAGGTGGAAATGTTCCTGTTTCAGGTCTCTGAAAAATGTTAGTTTTCTTTCCAAATTGTTTTAATATTGAGATTTGCAAATTCCATGAGTTCTTTGAAAGTCTGTTTTAATATAAACAACAAAATCTACTAGAAAATAAATATTTGTTAAATATATGTTTAGAAACACAGAAACTTACTAAACATGCCAAACAAATTTAGACACAGCATAGGAAAATAAGTGGTTACTTTTCCTTTCAGAAATTAGTGATTCCAGATGCACTGTCCTGTGTCCTCCACCCTCAAATTCTGATTCCTTTGGCTATTCAGAGTCCATGCTGATGCCCTAAGTGTTCTTACATGTCCCCTCAAACAGCGTAATGAATGGGGCAGTTTTGATTATTAATCATTTCACTAATAACGAAGCCAGATGTTATCTGACCATGTCTCTACAGATCATTTTCTCAGCAGCACAAATCTTCACCCCCTCAATTGTGACAGTAACACTGCTTGTGTAGTGTTTCATAACCAGATCAGTGAACTCATCTCAAATTAAAATATCCCTCTCCCTTTTTTTCCCAGGGTTATTTTAAACAAAGATCAGTTCACTGCTTAAGCTGTCATTATCATTGAGAAAAACATCCAAAAAAATGTCACCTTAGAATCTACAATAGTGGGAAAGGATCACAGATCATAAAACAGATGTACTAACCACACCGAAGAACTCCAGTTGCTATAAATTAATACTCCTTGTTCTGAGTGACCTGGAGTTCATTTGAAGCTTAACTGAAAGCCCCAAGTACACTTCAAGATTTTACTATCATGTGGTAGAATACAGCACTGGAAAGAATACAAACAAGTACACTGTTTTGTTAAGATGGACATCAAAGACTACTGCAAGGTTCTTACTCTGAATAAGAACCAAGGTGCCCTGTGCCTATGAAATACCATACATGGAGAACTCTGTTCCATTAATCTTGCTAATACTCTAGGCACTACGAAGAAAGACCATTTCAATGGAAAACTGGAAGGGAAGATAGCCATTAGTTCAAATGGCAGACACATTAGATTCTTAAAGACTGGAATGAGCAAGTGGGAAGAGATTCCTAAATTAAGGGAAAATATTCTCATACAACCCTTCATGAACTTAGATTTTATGAGAGGAAGTAAACATGATTAGTGATCCTGACTAGGAAAATGAAAAAATGGAGTGTCTACTAGATGAGGATCAGAACAGACTCGTGGGAAATTGCTTCAATTTTATTGATAGGACTGAAAGGGACCTAGACATAGTACCTTGGAGGAAAAGTGTACTCCTTTCAGCTCTTGGTTGCAAAAGTTTTACTAAACACCAGGAAAGGCCCTTTAGAGCAGGGGTTTCTAAAGCGCTACCCACCAAGTTTCTGTATTATGGTTCCAGCCAGCTCCAAGACAGACCCACTGCTGGCCAAAGCTGAGCCAATGAGCAACGTTGGTAGCGCCTCTGTGATAACATATTTAAGAAAGGGTAAAAAAAATGCTGCACAGTAGCTGTGAGAGAGAGAGGAGTAAGAATATGTGAGAAACAACTCTGCAGACACCAAGGTCAGTGAAGAAGGAAGGGGAAGAGGTGCTCCAGGTGCCGGAGCAGATTCCCCTGCAGCCCGTGGTGAAGACCATGGTGAGGCAGGTTGTCCCCCTGCAGCCCATGGAGGACCACGTCAGAGCAGGTATCCACACTGCAGCCCATGGAGGACCCCACACCACAGCAGGCAGATATGCCCTGAAGGAAGCTACAGCCCATGGAGAGCCCACACTGGAGCAGGCTCCTGGCAGGAACTGCGGCCTGTGGAAAGGAACCCATGCAGGAGCAGGTTTTCTGGCAGGATCTGTGACCCTGTGGGAGACCCACGCTGGAGCAGTCTGTTCCTGAAGGACTGTATCCCTTGGAAAAGGACCCATGCTGGAGCAGTTCTTGAAGAACTGCAGCCCATGGGAAGGACCCACGTTGGAGCAGTTCATGAAGGACTGTGTCCCATGGGAGGGACCCCATGCTGGAGGAGGGGAACAGCGTGAGGAAGAAGGAGCAGCAGAGACAAAGTGTTATGATCTGACCGCAACCCTCAATCCCCATCCCCCTGCGCCACTCGAAGTGGGGGGAGGAGATAGAGAAGTCGGGAGTGAAGTTGAGCCTGGGAAGAAGGGAGGGGTGGGGGGAAGGTGTTTTTAGTTTTGTTTTTATTTGTCACTATCCTACTCTTATTAATTAGCAGTAAAATAAATTGATTTTCCCCAAGTCAAGTCTGGTTTGTCCGTGACGATAATGGGTGAGTGATCTCCCTGTCCTTATCTTGACCCATGAGCTTTTTCATCGTATTTTCTCCCCGTCCTGTTGATGAGAGGGAGTGAGAAAGCGGCTGGGTGGGCACCTGGTGGCCAGTCAAGTTCAACCCACCACACATCCCATCCATCAAGTAGCTTTCAATGCCCAAATCTTTAGAAACCCCTGTCTTGCAGAGAGGCCTCTGAAAACATCTGGGATTTCAGATTCATTTTAGGATATAAAGAAGCCTTCAATGGAAACAGCTGCATGTCTCTTACTTTGCGTTTCCTTCACAATTGATTGATATTGTGGGACAACTTTGCAATATGTCCTAGATGTATGTTCTTCATATTACTTTACAAGAAAAAAAAGTCTATGGTTTTGCCAACAGGAAAAACATCATATGGGGATGACATCTTCAAGATGCCTTTGTTTAACAGTCATTTTTGTTAAGAGAAAAGAATCACTAGGTAAACGACTCCTAATATTAAGTAACCAGTCAACCACCTATGGTAGCTATAACCATTTGCAAACAAGAGAAAGACTGCACCATCACATTGCTACAGTTTCAGCACTTATCAATAGTGGTGAGGAGATATGGAGGTGTTTGGGATGCTCCACCCCCCACCTCCAAAAAATATTTAAGGTGCTGAAAATCTGCTGATCAAAATAAAATAACCTTCAGCAAACAAACAGTAACAATGAAATACATATATGCAGAAGCTATATTATGTGTTTTAGGATTTCTGATGGTTTCCTTCCCTGGTAGGATAAGTATACCACTGATCAAAATCATATGTGTGATAGCTAAATATTAGATATGTTAGTAAATTTTCATGTTAAAATTAGAAGTCAATGCATACTGAATGAATAAATGAAGAAGTTTACCTCTCTCTTTCTAGCTCTTCTAAATAACCAGTGCTTTCTCTGCTTCCATTCATAAATCCTCTTCTTGGAAACGATCCTATGGGAACAGGACTGCACTCTCCTGAAGGGCTTGACACAGACCCTTCCCAGCTCCCATATGAATGCATGGACACCTTTGGCCTTAACTTCACTCCAGGGAAGTTACTACTTTCCAAGTTCAGTTCTGGATAATAAAGAGCAAACATTTTCAGAGCTGAAATTGAGCAGCACAAATCTAAAAGATCATTTCTATCTTAATTTCATACTTCATGAACAAATCTGTGACTTTTTTGATGGAAACAGTTAAAACATTTTGCTTTAGGATACACAGAACATAATGTGAACAAAACCAATCTTAATGGTACAGTTAGAGAATACTAATCCTCTAAATGAGGAGATGCCCAAACTACAATCCTGCCAACCAGAACAGTATCACGACACCAGTATGCCTGCCTGCCTTAAAAAATGGGCAGAGTATGGCATAAATATCATATGAATTGCTCGTGTCCCACTTCCTAATAGCCTCTTTCTCAGGGATCCCACAGATGCTCCACCATCATGTAAATGATAAGTGTTTCCACCATAGGGGCCTAAATGTAGACATCCTCTACAATATTTCTGGTTCTGTGATAGGGATAACAGATGTATGCAGGGAGTCACTGATCTGGGCTTTCTCTGCACATCCCATATAACAGGATGGGTACACGTTCCACCACATGCTCTAGGGAAGGGGGCATCAATTTTCAGCATGACAGATACAGTTCTAGTAATGTGACAGGGAAAGGGCAGGGCATGTAAATGAGTTCAGAAAATTGGTGGAACTAATCCACCACTAATTTAAACACTTAAAAACACTTTTTTCATGAAGAAGTGAATAAAGTGTAAGATATATCAAATGCAATTCATATGAAGCCTTAGGGTAACAGTAGCAAAAGCACAAAAGCAACATAAGAACACATTCTTTTTTGAAAATGTGTCTTAAAATAATTGGCAAAAAATAACAGACACTGAGATTATGCCTAAATTCCAAAGTGAGCACTGGAAAGAAGATGCAGCTGAGTTGAAAAATTTTATCCTAAAGCAACAACAACTAAGAAACAAATGAACCTACTTAAAGCATAATTCTAAATTTACCTTTAAGTCGTTCCATTAAGTCAATTTGTCCAGAAGATGCCATTGTCTCATCTTCAATACTTCCTTGTAGCTGTTTCAGCACCTCCTATAAGAAATTAAGCATAATTAAGAAATCCTTACAATAATAAACCAAGATAAATACATCTTATCCTGCCCTCAAGTACACATTTATGCAACAGCTACTGACACTGATGTAAACTATATTTAATGTGAGCAGTGATCAAGTGTCATAACTTTAATTTCTATCAAATATATTCTACAGTATTTCCCCAAACACTGTCACAACGTAAAGTCTATACTGAATAATTCATCTCTGATAATACAATTTATCAGCTTATTTAAAAGTTCTTCTCAAAGTGAATATCACATCTCTAATTTACAGATGGAGAAATGGAAGCAAAAAGTACAGTCAAATTTCTTCAATCTGTGTTCCTAAAGTTAGTCTTGTAAATATAAAATTTGGATACATAACTAAAAGTTACTAAAGAGCCTTGAATACTGCATTTTTTGAACCTCAAAGATATCAGAAGAAACACTCTCCAGGGTTTTTTAGTTGTAGGTTTTTGGTTGTTTTTTTTTTCTTCCTTATCACCACTGTAAGCCAGCAGAGAGTCATATTTTTCTTACTACTACTATCATGCCTATGAGGAAAGATTTAGGGCTCCTTCATGGAGTCACATTATTCTGCTTACTACTACTACCATAATGCCTAAGAGGCAAAGATTTAGTACTCCTTCATGTAGCCAAAGCTTCAAAGCTAAGAATATCCCTGCATGCTATCAAAACTACATATGATCAAATTATACAGCTAAAGGAAAATACTTCTAATGCATAAAAATATTCATAGTAAATAATAAATACTAGATTAAAAGGGGCCTGTAAGCCCCCAGGTCCTAATGCTCAGTGGCCTAAACTGAGGTGAAAAATTAAATGCAAGTTATAGTGAATGCCTTTTCCATATCATAATAGCAGATTGTCTTGGTTTCGGCTGGGATAGAGTTAATTTTCTTCTTAGTAGCTGGTATGGGACTATGTTTTGGATTTAGTGTGAGAATAATGTTGATAACATGCTGGTGTTTTAGTTGTTGCTAAGTAGCACTTATCTTAAGTCAAGGATTTTTCAGTATCCCATGCTCTGCCAGCAAGCAGGTGTACAAGAAGCTGGGAGGGAGCAGATCCGGGGCAGCTGACCCAAACTAGCCAAAGGGATATTCCATACCATAGAACATCATGCCCAGTATATAAACAGGGGGGAGTTGGCCAGGAGGGGCAGATCACTGCTCAGGCATCGGTCAGCGGGTGGTGAGCAATTGCATCACTTGTCTATTCTTGGGTGTTATTTCTTTTTTTTTTTTTGTTATATTCCTTTTCATTACAATTATTATTATTATTATTATTCTTAGTTAGTAGTGTATTTTATTTTACTTTAGTTATTAAACTGTTCTTATCTCAACCCACGAGTTTTACCTTTTTTTTTTTTCTCCTCCTCCCCATCCCACTGGGAGAGGGAGGGGGAAGCGGCTGCGTGGTGCTTAGTTGCTGGCTGGGGTTAAACCACGACACAGATACATCAATAGCAAAAATAAATTGAAAAGACTGGCCACAAGGCAAAAAGCCCTTATTATAATTTAAAATATGATTTTTCATATTATAGCCAACAAAATATTTTTAGAAGCAGTAATCAAGAAAAAACTCTAAGTAATGAGAGATGTTCCATACTTGTCATACACAGACTCTACACCTAGAATTGTACATCATCTGTTCAGACCTTAAATCTAATGAATTTTAGGCAATTATAAAAATCTCCACAACACTGTTTTGCTCTTTTAAGAAACTAGCATGCCTTACTATCAATGTTATTAATTCTTGCAACTTGTACAGAAGGTACACTTTAAATGCATTTTGCTCTGTTCAAAGAGAACAAAACCAGCATCTACACAAAGTCAAGATATTATTCATTTTTAACAGATATAATATCAAACCTTTCTGTACTCAAAGTGTTGTTACTAGTACAAAACAGAAGTAAAAGGACTTTGAGGAAAGAACTCCAGAGGGTTCTGAGAATATAATCTCCAAGCACTAGAATCAAACACTAGCTGCACAGTCACTCTGCAATCACCCATTATTTAATTTCATGCTAGTACTCCAGGAAGAAGAAATCTGGAGTGCAGATACATTAACTACATCTACACTGTTTTGCAGAAATAATTCTGAAGGTCAAGCTGAGGTCAAGTTTCCTGACTTCAATGTTGCCTGACTCATAGAGTACTGCAGGGGTACACCTACATTAGTGTTTTAGTTTGGATCAGTTTGAAGCCAGTCTCACAACTGCCCCCACTAACTGTACTTTGGTTCAGATTTTTGAGTTGTCCTGGTTTCGGCTAGGACAGAGTTAAATTTCTTCCTAGTAGCTGGTATAGTGCTGTGTTTTGGATTTAGTAGGAAAATAATGTTGATAACACACTGATGTTTTCAGTTGTTGCTAAGTAATATTTATACTAAGTCAAGGATTTTTCAGCTTCTCATGGCCAGCCAGCAAGAAGGCTGGAGGGGCACGAGAAGCTGGGAGGGGACACAGCCAGGACAGCTGACCCAAACTGGCCAAAGAGCTATTCCATACCATATGATGTCATGCCCAGTATATAAACTGTGGGGAGTTGGCCAGGAGGGGCAGATCGCTGCTCAGGAACTAACTGGGCATGGGTCAGCAAGTGGTGAGCAATTGCATTGTGCATCACTTGTTTTGTATATTCTAATTCTTTTAGTATTATTGTCATTTTATTATTATTATCATTATTTTTATTTCCTTCCTTTCTGTCCTGTTAAACTGTCTTTATCTCAACCCACGAGGTTTGTTTTTCCGATTCTTTCCTCCATCCCACTGGGTGGGGGGAGTGAGCGAGCGGCTGCGTGGTGCTTAGTTGCCAGCTGGGGTTAAACCATGACATGAGTGATTTCAGAGTGTAAACTAAACTCCTTTCAGATCAAACCAAGTGAGCAATTACGCTCAGACCATTAATGGGCATTCACGCCATGGGACCAGGCTGGAACTAGACCAAAAGTAAACCCCTGCTGAAACACATAATATGGATACTGGGTCCTCAATGTAACTCATCTACAGATCTGTTCATCTACAGCCAGCTGCACAACAGAATGTATTGGGTTTACATGGCAAGGTTTTGGTAGCAGAGGGAGGCTGCAGGGGTAGCTTCTGTGAGAACAGACCAGGGGCTGCCCCTGTGCTGGACAAGGCTGATTCCAGCCAGCTCCACTGGTCAAAGCTGAGCCAACCAGTGAAGCTGGTGGCACCTCTGTGAAAACCTATTTAACAATGGGTAAAATGCTGCACAGGCAGTGTGTGAGTGTGAGAAGCGAGGGGGGGGGGAAAAAAAGTGAGAAACAATCCTGAGAACACCAAAGTCAGTGAAAAAGGAGGGGGAGGAAGTGCTCCAGGCACCGGAGAAGAGATTGTCTCTGCAGCCCGTGGAGAGGACCACACCAGAGCAGATATCCACACTGCAGCCCACAGAGGACCCCATGCCAGAACAGGTGGATATTCCCTGAAGGAAACTGCAGCCCATGAGAAGGAACTACACTAGAGGAGGCTCTCCTGACAGGAACTGCAAATCACGGAGGGCCCACACTGGAGCAGGTTTATCCTGAAGGACTGCAGCCCATGGGGAAGACCCATGCTGGAGCAAGGGAAAAGTGTGAGGAGGAAGGAGCAGCAGAGAACTGTTATGAACTGACTGCAACCCCTCATTCCCCATCCCCCCTGCACCACTGGTGGTGGTGGGGGGAGAAACAGAGGAGTCGGGAATGAAGCTGAGCCTGGGAAAAAGGCTGGGGTGGGGGGAAGGTGTTTTAGTTTTTTGTTTTTCTCACTGTGGTGGGTTGACCTTGGCTGAACACCAGGTGCCCACCAAGCCACTCTATCACTCCCCCTCCTCAACTGGACAGGGGGAGAAAAATATAATGAAAGGCTCATGGGTCGAGATAAGGACAGGCAGAACACTCAGCAATTACCATCATGGGAAAAACAGACTCGACTTGGGGAAATTAATTTAATTTATTGCCAATCTAAATCAGAGTAGGATAATGAGAAATAAACCCAAATCTTAAAACACGTTCCCCCTCACCCCTCCCTTCTTCCCAGGCTCAACTTCACTCCTGATTTTTCTACCTCCTCCCCCGAAGTGGTGCAGGGGGACAGGGAAAGGGGGTTGTGGTCAGTCCATTACGTGTTGTCTCTGCCGCTCCTTCTTCCTCACACTCTTCCCCTGCTCCAGCGTGGGGTCCCACCCACAGGATACAGTCCTTCACAAACTTCTCCAACTTGGGTCCTTCCAACGGGCTGCAGGGTGGATATCTGCTCCACCGTGGACCTCCATGGGGACAACCTGCTTCACCATGGTCTTCACTGGCCTTGGTGTCTGCAGAGTTTTTTCTCTCACATATTCTCACTCCTCTCTTCCGGCTGCTGTTGCAGAACATTTTTTAACCCTTCTTAAATATGTTATCACAGAGGTGCTACCACCATTGCCAACTGGCTCAGCTTTGGCCAGCAGTGGGTCCATCTTGGAGCCGGCTGGAACTGGCTCTATCGGACATGGGGGAAGCTTCTGGCATCTTCTCACAGAAGCCACCCCTGTAGCCCCCTCGCTACCAAAACCTTGCCACATAAACCCAATACACTCACCAGCCTACTCTATTCTTAATTGGCAATGAATTAATTTTTCAAGTCTGTTTTGCCCGTGACAGTAATTGGTAAGTGATCTCCCTGTTGTTATCTTGACCCACAAGCTTTTTCATCCTATTTTATTCCCCGTCTTGTTGAGGAGGGGGAGCAAAAGAGCAGCTGGGTAGGCATCTAGCAACTAGCCAAGGTCAACCCACCACACTGCACACTACCTGTTGAAACAGACACAGCCTTTAGGATCAAGTCTGGTATGATAAAAATCACTACTCAGAAAATCTCAGCTGCGCTTGTGCTTAAGTACATTCAAGGGCATTCTCATTAGCCACAGGGCGCAATCATCTCTATATGTAACATATGCCCTGTCAGCAAAGTCAGACAAACAAATAACCTGAAGGGCTCCTACATTATCTGACGTAAGGTCAGATAGCATTTGCAGACAGCAGTCTTAGCTTAAAAGCCTAAAAGGGCAATGTTGATATGTAGAGTGGTCTTTGGAGTATTTCAAGCTTCTGAAAGATCTGTCAACTCAGATAAATTTAGAAATAGCTAGCAGACCCCTTTCTCCTGAGAACAGCACTGTGATGCAGGGAAAAAACACAAACACAAAAACAACCCAAACATCCAACCTTTCTTCCCACTTCCTTCTTAGAAGTCATCTTCTCACCTCTCTGCATGACAATTCTGCTATTTCAAAGATCATGTTCAGGATACTTTACTACATTATGAGTCCTCTTGCTTCAAGAGCCAATATTAACAGCTAAGCAAAAATACTATCACCTTTTCCTATGTTACCAAATTACATGACTGAATGATGTCCAGGTAGCTAAGGACTGCTCTCTCTGAATATGAGGTAACAGCAAGTACTAAACATCAGCATACCAGATCATATTTCTCAATTTTCTCTGCTACAATTCATTAGTTGAGGTTTTAACTTTTATTTTTTAAATTTTCCACTTCTTTTTTTTAACTGTGTATGCTTTTTTATTTTTAGTCAACAGGTAAAACTCTCCATTATTTATTTTCCATAGAAACACTGTTTAGATAACAATGTGTCCTGGTTTCGGCTGGGACAGAGTTAATTTTCTTCTTAGTAGCTGGTACAGTGCTGTGTTTTGGATTTAGTGTGAGAATGATGTTGATAACACTCCGATGTTTTAGTTGTTGCTAAGTAGTGCTTATCTTAAGCCAAGGACTTTTCAGTTTCTCATGCTCTGCCAGCAAGCAGGTGTGCAAGAAGCTGGGAGGGAGCAGAGCCAGGGCAGCTGACCTGAACTAGCCAAAGGGGTATTCCATACCATGGAATGTCATGCCCAGTATATAAACAGGGGGGAGTTGGCCGGGCGGCGCGGATCGCGGCTCGGGAACTAACTGGGCATCAGTCAGCGGGTGGTGAGCAATTGCATTGTGCATCACTGGTGGTTTTTCTGTTTGTTTGTTTGTTTGTTTTTTTCCCTTTCTCCCCCTCCTTTTTTGTTATATTCCTTTTCATTACTATTATTATATTTCATTATTACTATTGTTAGTATTATATTTTACTTTAGTTATTAAACTGTTCTTATCTCAACCCATGAGTTTTACTTTTTTTTTTTCCCCTCTTTCCTCCTCCTCACACCACTGGGAGGGGGAAGCGGCTGCGTGGTGCTTAGTTGCTGGCTGGGGTTAAACCACGACACAATGATATTATTAGGCTATGTGTTCTGGTTTAGAGCTTTACCTTTGTCCAACAAGTACAAGTGGTTGTTTTAGCCAGAAGGACTTAAATATGTAAAAGTTCTTGCAGGAAAATTACATATGCATAAATTGGGTAATACAGACATCTGTTTGGTGGAATGGCAAAAATAAGAAAGTGAATGCTAAACTTTATTCAGTTTAAATTCTGTATTTTGATAGTATATTACCCTTATGTTTAACAGATAACAAATAAAGGAAAATATACAAGGAAGCAAGTGAAAACTTGTCGGAGAAGTTCAGGTATGGGGGTACCTAAGAGTTAGAAGATTTCTCATCTCTCAAGCAATAAATTGAAATAGTGGGGATTATATAGAAAAGAAGCATTGGCTAACAAGTCATATTTGCTTGAATTGCTGCAAGGAGGGAACCTATCACAGAGGAACTTAATGATCCACAAACAAACAAGATGTGACTGGCTGACAAACTGATGAGGCTGCTGACAGAAGGGAAATCATTTGGGTGGCTATGATTTTCATTATCCAAATCTCATGATTACTCTAGTAAAGGAATTCTCTTTCTTAGGGTGTAATCTGCTTTTTCTTAAAGCCAAAGGGGTCATACCTAGATTTTCCCAATTGCTGAAGAGGGTGGAACAGGTTATACATTACAGTTAATTTCATACTCTAGTTACTTTAGAACACTTTGATGAATATTACTTCTGACATTTCACTATATCTATTTTATCCCTTTGTTCTAAAATTTCTATTGTTAACACTTAAATTTGAGACAGGGCCACAGACATGTTCCCTCTATAGTACGGAAATATCCCTAAGCTCCAAGTCTGCAATTACTGTGGAGATTTTACTATATTGTTTTTGGTCCATCAAGAAACTATAATCCACTGTGCTATATCTGACTTGATTTCTTAGCAGAAATTATATCAGATACCTCAGAACACCTGGAAATCAGATTTCCAGTGACAGTTTTCAAACAACACTAATATTCTAATGTGTAACAGAATGCACACAGAAATACCTAGCATACTAAATTCAAGATTCAAATATAAACATTTCAGTTACACCACAGTTTGCTTAGTACCTGTAGCCTATTCAATAATAGCAGTTCCAGATCAAGTATATCTAATTTAACATAAATATTTCTCTTATGTCTTGAATGCTTTATTTTCATATTACAACATCTTAACATCATTCTTCAAAAAACATTATTTCTGTATGCCTTGCTGAAACATTCTACTGTGTGTGATGTCAACTAAAAATCTTTTCTCCAAAGATAAAAGGGAAAAGGCAAGACAAAGCTAAAAACACTCTTCCTTTGGAAACAAATTGGAAAGTCCTGTTATTTGACACAGTAAGTATTCCCAGCAAACTGTTCAAGTTTCTGGTACCTTAAAGTAAAATGGATCTCCATTAAATGCATGCATCTACCATCTACTTGAGGAATCTCATATATAAAGATACACTGTATATGTGTGCATACATATAGCTTATGAATTTTGCCATGTATCAGGGATCTCTGAAAACGTTAGGCTTCAAATTCTGATTTGCATGCACATGGATTATTATATGCTGTATTTTACAATGACATAATGAACTAAGTTTTGTGCCAGATACAAAAATACTTCCTGTCATCTTTCTGTGCATTATAATGAGGGCCATTAAACACTGATGATCAGAGAAACAGACAGCTGATCAGAATAAAGCAGGTTTGTTTGTTTGTTTTTAAAGACTGAACAGGCTAAGCAGGAGATTGGCCATAAAATGGAGAAGGCAAGTTAAAAGAAAATCTGATCACCTGCCTACCTAATCAAGGAGGTATTGGATAAAAGGAGTCACAAGTTTTGAAAGAGAGACTCTTCTCTGCAGTCATGTTAAAGTAAACTTTAAAGTTTGGGCAAGAAGAATAAAGGGTACCAGTAGTATCTGAAACCTTATGTACCTACAGGGGTAAAATTCTAAAAAAGGATGCGATTCAGCCACTGGAAAACCTGGTATAAAGGATCAGCATTCACTGTCCTCTTAAGGCAAATAGACCATTAAGTCCTACTTTCATACAAGGCTAACAAAGATCTCATGTCCAAAAAGTATGACAGAGTATCTAAACACTGCAAGTCAGTTTGTTCCTGAAACATTCTGAACATCAATTTTTGGTTTTTATAAACAAACTTATGCTAAAATATTCAAAGCTGGAAGTATTACATTTTTTAAGGTTTTCTCTTTTTAATGAAACCACCGAGCTACTCTAACTGTTCTGTTAAGTTGCTAAATTGCTAGTCAGTCTGTTATTCCTGTTATGATTTGTATGTTCATCCTCTTAAATAGTCATAAAAAGATATTATAGGAAGTTATATTTGCACAGAAAATAAGTTAATTACAGGTGTCCTGGTTTCGGCTGGGACAGAGTTAACTTTCTTTTTAGTAGCTGGTACAGTGCTGTGTTTTGGATTTAGTGGGAGAATAATGTTGATAACACTCTGATGTTTTAGTTGTTGCTAAGTAGTGCTTATCTTAAGCCAAGGACTTTTCAGTTTCCCATGCTCTGCCAGCAAGCAGGTGTGCAAGAAGCTGGGAGGGAGCATAGCCAGGACAGCTGACCTGAACTAGCCAAAGGGATATTCCATACCATGGAACATCATGCCCAGTATATAAACAGGGGGGAGTTGGCTGGGAGGGGTGGATCACGGCTCGGGAACTAACTGGGCATTTTTCAGCGGGTGGTGAGCAATTGCATTGTGCATCACTGGTTTTTTTTCTTCCCCCCCCCTTCCTTTTTTTGTTGTATTCCTTTTCATTACTATTATTATATTTCATTATTACTATTGTTAGTATTATATTTTACTTTAGTTATTAAACTGTTCTTATCTCAACCCACGAGTTTTACTACTTTTTTTTTTTTTCTTTCTTTTCCTCCTCCTCACCCCACTGGGAGGGGGAGGGGGAAACGGCTGCGTGGTGCTGAGTTGCTGACTGGGGTTAAACCACGACACAGTTTATGTTAAAAATCACACTCAGTTCTAATAAGAAATAAGGTTTCTCATTCTCACAAATCCAGTGTGACAGAAACAAGATGAAAGGCACCATGACATCTTTAGCACACTTTTTACCTTTAATACTGCTAATTTAATTACTAATTAATCAACCACAGGAAACACATACAACACTGCAATAAATCTAGGAGATTATATTCTACTGGCTTAAAATAATTTCTTTTCCAACCACATTATCTTATCTTTGCTTAACATTGCACAAACATATTCACAATCCTCAAAACATCTTAGCATTTGTTTTTGTATTTAGTCAAAATCCATTCCAATCCAAAATAACAAAGCATCACAAGGTTTATTACTGTACCATCTAATTAGCAGAAAAAACCCCCCACAAACATTATCCACACCAAAAATAAACCATTCTTGGACATCAAAGTAAAAAAACAAAACAAAACAAGAAAACCCTACATCCCACAGAAAATTATTAAAACTAAAACCTTTATGAGGGCAATGATCTGCTGAAAAAAAACTCTAAAAACCAAATAACTATAAAAAATACAAACAAGCAGCTCATGATTTCCCTAAAACAAAAGTTTAAACATTGCTTTCATTTCAGTGTGTATTTAGGTAAAGTTTTTGCCATTTTTGCATCTATTTTGTTGATCTTCTCCATCTATTCATCCTGTACAAGACAATAAAAAATTGCTTCTGAAAAAGTAAAAAGCTAAATACATAAGTTACATCACTGGCTCCCAAAGTGTTTGGACCAGAAAGAGACAACTCACATATTTTGACATATTTTATGGACTAATATGAACCTTTAATATTAAAAATTGAAAACACTACTGAAAATATTAATACAATGACCAGTTAAATAAACACTGAAGTAGGAGTTTTTAGAATGTGTATTTAAGACTATAGGTGACCAAACTTCTTGTCTTTATAAAATTTAAATATGGATTTATTTTTTTAATCTCAAGTATTCTAAAGAAGAAATGAACTAGACAAATTAGTCAGTTCATGTTGAATTTACATATCAAATGAAGAAATTGCAAAATGCAAATCAGCTTCAAAATTGCACAAAATAAGATTTACTTTAAAATAGCTGCCACAAAAAAATTCCACACCTGTATGTTATATTAAAATCTATCTTCCTTTTCTCTTTGAGTTCAAAGTTAAAATGCTATTTTGTGATAATGTATTGGGTTTACACGGCAGGGGTTTGGTAGCAGGGGGGCTGCAGGGGTGGCCTCTGTGAGAGGACACCAGGGGCTGCCCCCGTGCCAGACAGCTCTGCAACAGACCCACCACTGTCCAAAACTGGACCAATCAGCGATGCTGGTGGCGCCTCTGTGAAAACGTATTTAAGAAAGGGTTAAAAAATGGTGCGGTAGTGTGCGGGGGGGGGGGGGGGGGGGGGGGGGGGGGGGGGAGAAGTGCGAGAAACAATCCTGCAGAGACCAGGTCAGCGAAAAAGGAGGGGGAGAAGGCGCTCCAGGTGCCAGAGCAGAGATTCCCCTGCAGCTAGTGGAGGACCCCAGCCGGAGAAGGTGGATATGCCGTGAAGGAAGCTGCAGCCCGCGAAAAGGGCCCACGCTGGAGCAGGGGAAAAGCGTGAGGAGGAAGGAGCAGCAGAGAGGAACTGTTATGAACTGACTGCAGCCCCCCGTTCCCCATGTGCTGGAAGGGGAGGGATAAAGGAGTTGGGAATAAAGGAATGAAGTTGAGTCTGGGGAAAAAAGGGGCAGGGGCAAAGCTGTTTTAGTTGAGTCTGGGGAAAAAAGGGGCAGGGGCAAAGCTGTTTTAGTTTTTGTCTTTGTTCCTCACCAGCCTACTCTATTTTTAAATGGCAATAAATTAATTTTCCCCAAGTCGAGTCTGTTTTGCCTGTGACAGTATCTCAACCCATGAGCTTTTTTTTCATCTTATCTCCTCCCCCTATCCTGTTGAGGAGGGGAGTGAGAGCATGGCTGGGTGGGGTCTAACAGCCAGCCAAGGTCAACCCACCACAGATAAGTAACTGAAAATATCCTTTTTTTTTTTTTTTTTTACTTTGCCAACTACCACAACATATACTAAGAGCTCTTCTAGACCACTAAGCATTATATAATTATAACATTAATATATTATTATCTGAATTAACATGACTAGCAAAGCTGAATCACTGCAGAGATACCATATTCTTTCATCTCAACTACTGACTTTTATTCAACGACTGCTGTATTAATCATAAATTTATGTATTTTTTCTTCTTCAAAAAGTGTATTCATTGGTGATGCTGAAAAACCTGACCTTTTCCTGGTAAAGTTTGACTTTCCTAAATTTCCAGAAGGAATTTATATAGCTGCATAAAATATTTTTGTTGTTATCTAACACAATGGGATACCAAAAGTACTTAATCTCAACTGGTTTTATTTAACGCTGAATCATGATTCATATTCAAAATAATGAAAAACTTGAAAAAGTTGGTTTGCAGCTGGCAGAAAAGGAAAAATAAAAAAAAAGTATTCTCTCCAGGAGTGTTTTCCAAAACATTAGTTTAAAATTGTCCAAACAGCAATAGTAACAAGGCACTTTTGACATGTCCTCTTGAAGACTGCACTAAAAAAAAATTAGTGAGGCTTAGGATACACTGTAAGAAATATAATCATAGAAATAAACTGGTCAATACTTTTCTCAAGAGTTATTCAAGCATACTTCAACATAAAAGAGCAAAATATAAAGGTTTATCTTTGCTCTTATAGCAGAGAAAAAGGAATGAACAGAGAGTTAAATGCATAAACAACTTCTGTAGGGGGCAGAAAATGCAGCTTGTACTTGCATGATTTTATTCCCTATAGGACATACATTAGAATGCTTTTCAAATAATTTAAGAAATCAAAATCAGTTCAAATGACATTCTTCCTGTTTTATTATCGATACATGTGGACACAATAGAGAGGCAATTAAATGAGTTGGAAAATATTATACAGAATATTAATTTACATGTATTATATAAAGATGAAAGGGAAAGCTTTTTAATCACAGAACACTGTGTACAATAAAGATTGTTTTCTTACAACACATTACTCATTTTACTGTAAAATCCAAGCAGAGACAGAGTGAATGTGGAAATCAAGCATGACATAAGTTATTATTTTGCTTCTTCTTGAATACCTGAAGTTAAATTACATGTACTTATTCCCACCAAGATCTCACATGTGGAAAGAGCTAATTCATATTAATATATTACATAAAGAAATATACACTCTGACAAAAAAAAAAACTTGTCAATTACGCAAGCTAAGCAGAAGAGTGTTCATTTGCAATATATATATATAAAAAAATTGAGGTCTTTTTCTGACAAGAGTTCTACATTTATAGACAGAAAGTAGACATAACTAGCACTGGACCAATTTTTTCTCTCTTTGATTTTTACAGGTTTTGAACAAAAATAAAATGGGTATCTTTTTTCTAAATTTGTCCATAGTCTGTGTTTTATGTAGTTACTCTCATTACCTACACATCTAGAGACTTTAACAATTCTCCTATATTTATGGGCCAGCATCATTGTTGCATTGACTATAAAACAGCATATCTGTTTATTTAAAGAGAACATTTTTTTCATACTATTTCATCTTACAGTAAGCTAATAGTAACAGCTGCATTTCCCAAGTTTGTCATAATATTCTGAGGGATTTCTTTTGTTTGAACAGTCAATCCCTAAGAAAACACAAATTAAAAAAAGTGGACATTGTTTTACTAATCATTTTGGCATCCCTGATATCGCATCCATCTTCATTTACCCCAACATTTTTTTCTGGTCTGCAAATAGACAGTTTTCACTTTTAAATATGAAATTTAGCTTTAAACATGAAGCATTCAGACATTATTCTTATATAGGTCAGTAGTAGTTTATTATAAATGCATCTACAAGATGAGTTCACGTTAAGCTTTTAATTCTAGTATGAAATTATTAAAATGAGGCACACTTGCACAACATTTTTAACACTACTGCTTACAAAATCCCTTTCTTTAAAAATATTCAATATTGTCTTTAAAATGCCCTTCCCGTGTATATTGTTTAATTAGTTGTGGAAGGAAATAAGGCAGAAAAGGAGATACAAGTAAACATATCAACAGTCCAAAGAATCACTATGAGATGTTTCTACCCTAGCCCACAGAACAAAATAAATGGTATAAGAACGGCAATGTTGCTATAAATACATCAGAGAACCACAGCTCATCTCCCCCACTACCAACTCCCTTTCTCCCATTAATATTTGGAATTGTATTGAGTGGGAGAGGCTGCTAGGGCTCTATTTCATCTCAAAGGTAATTATGTGCTATCCCAAAGGATTGGTTTTTCAAAGTATTTGGACTTTTAATTATTTATACGGTAGCTAAAGAACCAGAGAAGTGGAGGTTGAAAGTCCTTCCGATTACTTTTCTTGTAATTATTCCTAAACATGGCGCTAGAACTACACAAATTATGAAGCAAGCAGTCTCTTTCAGTGGAACAAAGCCACCATGTACCTTCTCCTAAAGCTTATAAAACTAAAATTATCTCTTGACCAAAGAGAATCCTGCAATGATCTCAAATTTTTTCACCCACAGACTCCAATTCCCAAGATCATTCCTAAACCATCTTTAAAATTCAAGATAAGGCAAAGCGAGGTTTGAACACTTTTCAAACACATCTGAAACAAACAAGGGAAAGAAACAGTGTCTCACTTCAGGTCCAGGAACAAACACTCATGAGGAATAGAGCTGGTTGGAATTTTTTTGATAGAATTGGGATTTAAAAAAAAAAATAAAAAAAAAAAATCAAATTTATCTAAACAATCCTCTCCCCCCTCCACCCCAAATGAAGAGAAACATACTGAGTTTGGTGGAGGTTTTTTAGGATACATTCCTCAGGTCTGGGAAAGCATTTCAGAAAAAGAAAATATGAAATATCTACTCAAAATTTATTAATAAAGACAGTTTCATGGAGTGGGATAGAATCACTTTCTGTTTGGTGATCTGACAGATTTGAAGTAAGGACATAAAGTTGTCCCACATCCCAAATTAATGCCCTAGAGACCACCTTATACAGCTGGTCTGTTTCCAAGTCACTGGAAATGTAATTATATACACAAAAGTCAAAAGAAAAAAGATAACTATATGGGGAAAAAGAAGGGGAAAAAAAAAAAAAGACTTTTTCTGTCCCTTTTTCAAACGATGAGGAAGATCATCACCTCTCCTACTCTTCACTCCCTTATTTTAGACTGCAATGACAGGGAGAATTA
This sequence comes from Gymnogyps californianus, assembly GCF_018139145.2. Classification (NCBI taxonomy): domain Eukaryota; kingdom Metazoa; phylum Chordata; class Aves; order Accipitriformes; family Cathartidae; genus Gymnogyps; species Gymnogyps californianus. The sequence goes on along the minus strand of NW_026114224.1, from coordinate 266,229 downwards.
TTGATAAATTTGTTATAATATTATCTTAAGAAAAGCAGTATAAGTGACAGATCTAGCTCAAATTTTCTGATACATAGTTAAGCAAACAAGCAATTATTTTCAGAGTTGTTAGTGCCAAATATAGTTTCAAGTAGCTAGTGTAAAGGACTATAATTTCACTTCAATTCAGAAAGCAGAGTCATTTTCATCTTGCAGTGCAATGCAAAGATTAAATATAACTAAAAAATATGTAGTTCTTTCAAGTGTTGTCATAACTAATGACAGTAATTCAGAACACAAGAAAAATTTTCTTTTTATAATGAATATATAGCTCAATCTAGATGCTAGAGGAAAAGAAAGTTCAATTAAAAGTATATTTAAATTGTTACATTCATCAAATCAGCACATTTCATATAATTATAAAGTAACAATAAATCTACCACATGAACATGGTAAAGCAAGGAGATGGGCATACAAATGTTGTTTAATGTTTAGACTATGCCTACACTATACAGTAGCATATGCAGAGATACCAAAAATTTCTAAGCCATGTTAGCTTAGGTACCAAAAGCAGACCAGTTTTCCCAGCTGTAACACCAAGAAACAGGATTTGTCAACTCAGGAAAACCACTACGTTAATGCAGCTATATTGCTTGTGAAATTCTGCCTTGTTCAGTGCCATGTACCACACAAATACAACTGTACCTATAGATGGATTTTGATCAGTAGGAAGATAAATTCCATCTGAGCTTAGTGTTTCCTCTTGGATAGGTGGCTCCGAAGGCCTACACCTAGCCAATAAACACTAGACAGACACATTTGGGTGAAATTAGTAAATATAAATTTAGGCCTTGGGAAGACTGGAGACTTGTGGTATGATTTTAAAATGAGCTTTTCTTTTTGGGATGTTAAGTAAATATTGTAATAAAACTAAAATTTTTTAAACTTACCTTAAAACACTGAAAATCTCCAGTCTCCCCACTGTTTTCAAAAGCTGAGCAATGCCTGCTTTGTCATAAACTATGTCAACAGACTGGACTTCCTGCTGGGAAGTACAGCATCGGTAAAATGGTAGGGCTTATCATGACAGACCAGAAAAGAAGATATGAAAATGGAAAGGTGTATCTAAAACAACATTTCAAAACAATTTTTAGTTTTCAAATTTCAAAAGTAGTTTTCATAATCAAGTAGATTTGATTACTAGTTTTCCCTTACACAGCCTGGAAAGGGATTTCTGTAGGAATCTAAAAGCACATAAAATTTCTTGAGCAACTACCAGTCCATTAACACACTCATACATAATCAAAATCAAAAGGCAATAACAGAAATGGTGATACACACAGACATATAGGTTGCAATACCTTCATATTAGATGCCTCAGTTTCCAGCTTTGTTAGGTGGTTTGAGTTGTCCTCTAGCTCTTGTCGAAGGTTGGAGTTCTCCATTTTTAATGCCTCAACTTGCTTTAACAACTGGTCATATGAAGCTGCAGCCATCCTGGGCTACCCTCAGCCCTGGAAAAATAAGAGAAGATACTAGATTTAAACATTTTAGAAAAAAAAACCCCATATCTAAACATAAAATTACATCTCAGTCTTTCCCATTTACCACTCAACTTACTAAACATTTCATTCAAATCCATTAAACCAAACTATTAATGCCTAGAACTAACATCAATTCAATGGCTTTTTTTCAGTAGGCTTCCATTTGATACATGATTCAGCAAATGAAAGAAGATGATAACAATTGCTTTAGGTATTAGGGGAAGCCAGAATACACAAGGGAAAATCATACCATTATACAAAAGTATCCTTACTTTTAAGTACTTCAATTATAACAATAAAAAACTAAGGAGATAATAGATCATATTCAATCATTTTTGAGTAGTCAACAAGCACTGTCAACCATATCTAAAAGACGCTGACTGCCCACATATTTTATGAAGTGAAATATAGACACAGATGCTCAGCATTCCTTAGAATAACACACACCAATGAAAACGTGTAAAAGGAGAACAGTAAATACTGAGGAATTTTAACAGAACAGAAGCAAACGTAACGGTAATCAAGTCGTCTGCAAAAAACTCCAAGGCGTAAAGACTAAAATAAATATCCATATTTCTAACACAAGAAGTAGAAATACTGCACAGTTAAAGAAACAGATGAAAGGCCATTCTTAATATCAAGATACCCTATATTATAAATACAAAGAGGAACAGTAGGAAAGATTAATATTTTATGATTTATATACTATTAGTGATTGTGTTAATAAGTCATACATGCATTTTAAGCAATCTTTATTTTGGGTAATATTGTCACACAGTCCTAAAACATTACCACAATTATTCAGCCACTACAAAGAAACAAGAAACACACACAGTAACTTAAATGATAAAATTCAAATTGTTTCCCATTTTCAAAATCCAAAACCCAAAGTTATTCATGTAAAGAAACAACATAAGATAATTAAAGCCTGGGTAACCACATTTGAAGCTCTTTACATTTGAGGCTATAAATTTCTTATTTGAAAATAAGCCATTCAGCAGAATAACAGGAAGCATAACACTTCTTACATGTACAAGTTACCCTGCCAATTTCATAGCAAGAATTTCCTAAGCAAATATGGCACCTGTAACTCAAAAGAGAAAAATATAAAAAGCTTATAGGACAACATTCCTTTTTCATTGCTACTATAGTACTTCAGAAATATCCAACGTCTAAAAGCTCATATTTAGTTTTTATTTTATTATGGAACATACTGTAAATACAGTTTGCAAGCTATCTTGAAAATTATGCTAACAGAAGAGCAATTTGTGTACCCCCTCACTAAGCCTTTGACCTTTGTAATTACAAGGTCAAGTAACTGCTTGTGTAATCAGCTTTGCTCTTCCAGACAATTCTTAATTGAATTATCAAGCTAATTAAAAAATAGGTAAAATTATACAAAAAGGTTAGACTTAGTTCTCCAATATAAATTTTGAAAATTGTTTAATCTTTCAAAATTTAAGCTCAATGAAAATATAAACAAGAATATCTATTATTAAAGATAGGAACACTAACAAAAGCTTCACTGCATTTGATATGGCAAGTTTATTTCGTTTTCAAGAAACAAAACTTCACGTCCTAAACATGTCTCATCATTAAAGAGGGGCCAAGAAAGAAGTCTGCCATTTGTGGAATTGTGACTTCAATAACAGTACAAATGGGGGGGGGGGGTGGGCACATGACACCACACCTTAATAAATTTCTTTTTCCTAATGTGGTCATGCTAGACAGGAGACCTTACTTTTAGAGAAATTAAGACAATCCAAAATATTTATTCTATTCCATGGATTCTGTATTTTTTATAATCAGGCAGTTCCACCTAAAAGGCAGATAGTTGTCAAAGAGTTGTAACAAAAAAAACATCCAGAAAGGCAAATTGTTTGTGGTCCATTTCATGCATGTATTCATTTGATAAATACTAGTTTGCCGTTCTAATTAATAAAATCAACAGCTATAGTTCACATTTCTTTTCAGAACATACACTACATGGCCAATCCTGCCCAAGCAAAGGTGGACAACTTTAAAATGTTTTCACTTCTAAGTGCTATAAAATGACATTGTAATACTGACAGAATCTGTTGGTTTATATGAGGCTCTATAACTACATTGCATAAATAGTAAACTTAATTTTTCATTTGTTGCACCTGACATGTTAGAAATTAACTCAAGTATATCACACATTCTTTTACATCTAATTGACAGAAGCTGCTGTGTGCCATATTTTACATGCATGTCAATTCTAGCTAGAATACCTTTTTCTTACATTATGTTAATACATGGTTAGTATGCGTACTGGTTTGGGCTGGGATAGAGTTAATTTTCTTCATAGTAGCTGGTATGGGGCTATGTTTTGGATTTGTGCTGGAAACAGTGTTGATAACACAGGGATGTTTTAGTTATTGCTGAGCAGTGCTTACACAGAGTCAAGGCCTTTTCTGTTTCTCATACCATCCCACCAGCGAGTAGGCTGGGGGTGCACAAGAAGTTGGGAGGGGACACAGCCGGGACAGCTGACCCCAACTGACCAAAGGGATATTCCATACCATATGACATCATGCTCAGCAATAAAAGCTGGGGGAAAGGAGGAGCAAGGGGGGTGGGGTGGGGTGTGGGTGTCATTCGGATGAAGAAGCCCTGCTTTCCTGGAAACGTCTAAATATCTGCCTGCCAACGGGAAGTAGTGAACGAATTCCTCATTTTGCTTTGCTTTCACGTGCAGCTTTTGCTTTACCTATGTCCTGGTTTCAGCTGGGACAGAGTTAACTTTCTTTTTAGTAGCTGGTACAGTGCTGTGTTTTGGATTTAGTGTGAGAATGATGTTGATAACACTCTGAGGTTTTAGTTGTTGCTAAGTAGGGCTTATCTTAAACCAAGGACTTTTCAGTTTCCCATGCTCTGCCAGCAAGCAGGTGTGCAAGAAGCTGGGAGGGAGCAGAGCCGGGGCAGCTGACCTGAACTAGCCAAAGGGGTATTCCATACCATGGAACATCATGCCAGTATATAAACAGGGGGGAGCTGGCCGGGAGGGGCGGATCGTGGCTCGGGAACTAACTGGGCATCGGTCAGCGGGTGGTGAGCAATTGCATTGTGCATCACTGTTTTTTTTTTTTTCCTTCCCCCCCCCTTCCTTTTTTTTGTTGCATTCCTTTTCATTACTATTATTATTATATTTCACTATTACTATTGTTAGTATTATATTTTACTGTAGTTATTAAACTGTTCTTATCTCAACCCACGAGTTTTCACACTGTTACAACTTCCGATTCTCTCCCCCATCCCACTGTGTGGGGCTTAGCTGCCTACCAGGGTTAAACCACAACAGTATGAAAGGTCAGATAAAATGAAGAACCTGATATTTTTATCCTTCTGTCAACTGAGAAATTCTCACTCATGCATTTCAAAGTTAAAATAATTAGCCACATTAACAAGATGTATAAACACAAAAAAAGAAAATGTAGAAAAATGAATGAGAGGAGGAGCTACAGTAGAAGAATAGCAATTGGATAGCTCTGTTGTTTTATATGAAAAATAAGCTTAAACGTACTTGTATTAAATGAGTAAGGATCCAGTTACTGAAGGGGAGGGGCAAGTAATGTATCTTAAATGAAGTGGCTGTCAACTCTCTACAAAACCAACTTTCAGGCTATATTTCACAAAGAAAAAAAGAGTTTTACTTACTACATGCCCAATAATAAAGATGTTTTTTTTCCCTTTAAAGAAATGAGCTCCAAATAAAATCCACCAAAATTCTCTTAGCTGAAACACTATTAAATGCTTTCAAATAACAAAAATAAGAGGCTTATTCAGCAAATTGTTAATTTCAATTGACTTGATAAGACTCAGAGCAGAATTATTGATTGTCTTTAGACAATCTGCTGCTACAACTCAGCATATGAAAATTGGAAGCAAATCCGAAGAACAAATTTTTTTAAAATGTATTTTTACCTTCTCCTCCTGATATAAGTTTCCAAGCGCTCTCTTCCTTTTGTGTAATATTTGGTTTTTTTAACAACATGGAAGTGGGACATCAGTGCTGAGACAACATTTTACCATTGACTAGGAGTCACTTATTGATTTATTCAGATGTCAACTCCACAGGTTTTTCAGATTAAAAAAACTATTTGAATTAGTTGATTACCACAAGCTGGGTAATCCAAAACATCTCCAATTTTTATTAAATAACAGATGTCCAAATGGACAATAAGCTACACTTTGCTCTAGGCTCTCTTCAGCCAGACAAGGTTCACAGCCACATATTTCCTCATTCGCAGCAGAGACCACATAGTGAGTCCAAAGTAAAGCAAGAAATGCTTTACACTTGGCCCTTTAGTCTGAAGCTGTAACACTGCACACATACACAGAAACATATTCAAGATCCATGGGGCCAGAATCAGTTTAATCAAGAATAAATACGACTCTTCACTCCAGGTATGAAGTCACTATACTAGGGAGTCGAGGGGAAAGGAAAGAGGAAAAATTGTTTGTTATAATACCAATTTCATACTTTATCCAACCCAAAGAAATACATGACACACAGAACACAACCCACCTTTGGTAAGTTCACTATTATGATTGAGAGTCATAATACCTTTTGCACTCTAAATCCGAGTTTCTTTTTGCAGAGTGGTCTAGATTCAAATGGAAGAATGGAGATACCCCTATTGCTAGATTTACTCCAAGAAATAACACTCTGGGGATGTAGGAACTTCAGGCTTTAATTCCATCAATATAAGAAACACCTAGAATCTAGGTCTCCTAGTTCCCTAACCCATTTTCTCATTCTTAGGAGATGGAGGAGGAGAAATCTCTTGCCAAAGTACAATGAAATTATGACAAGAAATTTCACTATGCTGTACTGAATCAGCAGTTTGCATAAATACACATATCAAAGCAGAATTTCAAGTTGGATATAACTCTCTCAGACACTAAAACCAAAATTAATCAGGAGCCTAAATTTATGCAAATGTACTGTTAAGATTTAGACATGCATTTTTCTACATTAATAAAATTTTATTAGTTATAACTGCACAGGAAACAGGAATTTAGATGTGCTCTTTTTAGTCTGAAATCCCCATAGAGATAAGCAAAACCACCAATATTCTCTGAAAACTTACAATTTTATATTGATTGGTGTTCTTTTTTATTTGAAATCAATAAACAATATACTCAACATACCCTGAAGAGGTTCTGCTTAAGAACCTCAAGCTCAACAATTTATGATATATTAATTAAATCTTCTTATGGAACTATTTCAGCCTCCATTACTAGGTTTTTTCCAGTCATAAATGCTATTACTACCAGAACTTCCTGTAGAACAAATTAGTCTTTTCAGAACAGAGGTTAAAGAATAATTTAAAATGTAAAACCCTAACATGTCTTTTTCTCAACAATATAGACAGAGTACTAGCACTGTCTATACATACAGACAATATTTTCACTACAACCTATTTGTTTCAACTTTAAAAATCTTCAACTGAACAATTATTTAGTCACACATGGTAACTGAGGCTGATTTTTTTGTTTTGTTAGTGAATAAGCTGTATAGCTACTTCAGAGAACAAAAATCAGTGGAAAAAACCAAAACTATTTTCTCCAGTAAGGCCCAATTCAAACAATACTGAAGTCAACTGGGGCTCCAGTTCATTACACTGATTTTGGATTATGAACTTCATTGAAAGAGCAATAAATCAGATGTCTGACTCACTAATAAGGAAACAGAATTTAGCATTCTACCACCACTGGTAAGCAGATGTGCTAATGACCAAAGATTTTTTCACAATGTAGCTACTATTCTTAAGATAAATTATGATCATTGTGCCTACAGTTCATTAATATCTAGATTATAATTTAATACTGTTAGAAAGGACTATCAACTCTGATTTTTTTCTACAGCCACAAGTTTTACCCAACTATCCTGTGCTAAGTCAAATATCTCATCCTTATTACTCTTTATGATTCTGTTAGTTTTTGTAATTCACTCCCATGTGACTAATGGGGAATTCAAGAGCATGTGACACTGAATTCAGGAAAAAACCCAAACTTACTCAGTGGTAGATCATACTGTCATTAAAGCATATTTTTGAGATTTTCAAATTAGTTTCTTATTAATCCTTTTAACATATTTCAAAACCTTTTTTGAAGTACTAAGTCTAATGGTTCTCACTTGCAAGAGATTACTGCTAATGCTGGGATGGCTGGAACAGTGCCTGCCCTACCCATCTCTGCAAGGTTCCCATCCAGGGAAGAGAGGAGGGCTCAGCTGCTCACATAGCAGCTACTTAACCACTGCAGATTACTGCCTACTAATGTAATCTGAAATAAGCATGTTTAACTTAATATGCTGGGCCATTAACCGCAATGGTTCAACAGCTATTATACCAGTATTTCCAAAAGACAAGCAGGGCTGACAGACAGGGGCAAAAACCCTGCACAGCTGTTCTAAGGTAAGCCAGCTCCACCCATTAATTTCAGCCATAAATGTATAATTTTTATATAGTTACTTTTATCAATACACTTAAAACATCAAGAAAATCAAGTAAGGTTTATTTCACCATATTTTTTTTTTAATATATCAAACCATGCTGATTTGCATTAATTCAATTGCTCTGTTGCCCAAATATTTTATCAGCTTCTCCACTCTTCTGTCTGAAGCTTGACTTCAGGTTAAATGGTTTATATATAGATATCCTTCTGCTTGTCCTTTTTCAAATCTGACAATATCAGCAGTCTTCCAAGTCTTTTTTGGCATTTAAGAATTTATCAAAGTATCAGTGGGACAGAGACTGTCTTATCCAGTTCAGTTTGGGGCAAGTTTTCCAGGCCTGCTAATTTAAAAATATTTATCCTTCACAGGTTTTAATACTGTCCTTGTATACTCACTGAAAAATATTCCATCCTCCTCAGGTCATAAAAGCCCATTATTCTGATTCTTTCCAGATAGACCACAAAACTATTCATGCCTTTTCCAGTATCACACTGAAAAATCACAATATTTCTACCTGGTGGCATGCCTAAGCCTTACTAAAATAGCTTTTGTTGTGAACCTATTTAGTCTTCCTATCCCTATATGCATCGAAGAACAAACCCAAAAATGCCTACTCAGTAGAAGGAGGGTTATTTTGTTTGGTTTTTTCCTCATCTGGGCTATGTGGGCACATAGACATAATGAGGACACTAAAAGGGCTCTAAGGCTTTGGGTATAGTTAAACAGAATTAAGAAAACAGTATGGAATAAGAGTGTCCATGAATGGAACAGCAGTGTTACAAATCTCATACCTTCAGTTCCTATTCTCATTCATTTTGCATGAAGGGTACCCAGATCATCAGTCAGAAAAATGCAGGAAGGAGTAGAAAACAGCCATCACTGAAAACTGTTCTTTGGTTGTTCACAAGCTTGTTGCTTTAGTAACAAGGACTTTGTTGCAAAGTCAGTAAGTTAGAGTTGTCTTTGTCAAACCTTTTTTGTGCATCATTGCATTTAACAGAAATAAAGAGGAGGAAAAAAATGTTTTATCAGTTTCTTGGAGTCTCCTTAAAAATACAGAAGTCTGGTTCCAGGAAACTACTTTCAGTGCACATATTTGTGTATTTTCAAAGAACTGTAATTTTGATAAAATATTCAGAAATTAAGTGCATTAGAAATAACAAAAAAGTGAACTAAATAGTAAAAATAAAGTATAAAAATATTAAGGTGCACTTTCAACAGAACAAACAACAAAGGAAGGAAAAAGATTTAAGTTGGAATTAATCTATACTGTATTATTCATATATGCATAGCAGTTTAATAAAAATACTTCTATACAAACTAAAAAGTTGTACATTTCCTGCTATACCTTTAAAAGGCACCTTTCTACATATGACTATCCAAACCAGTCTAAACTGAGTTTTGCTGATCCATTGAAGAAAACTATCAAATGAAAAATGCTCCCTACAGTTCATAGTCAGTCCTACACCTAAGTCAACAGAAAAGATTTTAAGTTTTGACTCAAATAGTAAATACAATCAAATAATTCGACAGCATGTCTTCCAAAAATCTTGTTTTTTGCAAAACCAAGGTGTATTTTGATGGCAATGACCTAACTACTAGATTAAAAGCTGCATATCTGACAGAGAAAGAAAGGACCCACCCATTAACATTTCCCAGAGCATTCAAGTTAAATCACAGATCTAAGCATATCTTTGCAATGTTAAATAAATTTTTAAGAAGTCAGAGAATTTTAGGGTTCGTTAAACATACAACATTCCTCTTATAAGAATCCTCAGTATTTCTGCTGCTACATAGCTCGCAGTTGACCACCTATCAGTGCATTTCTGAGTGCAGCAGTACAGCCCAGCCTCCCGTCCCTTTACAGCTCTCATTTTCCAGCGAAGAGAAAAAGCTGCTGCAGTGAAGCGCAGAGGCGGCACCGCCGCGTCCTGTAACTAACAACACCAGGCTGGTGCCACACGCAAGGGAGCTCCTTACCGTTTCACAACGGGACGTGCATCATCCCCAGAGGAACACGTTCATGTTCCGACCCCACAGACAAGGTCTGCGCATCCTGAAATACCTGCCTCCCCTCCCCCTTCTCCCCATCGCTGCAGGGCGTCACAGCCGCGCCAGGGCACAGCGGTAGAGGCTTTGTGACCCTCGCCGGCAGCTGCCGCTGTGGCAGCGCGAGGAGGCAGGACGACCTCAGCCCTGCTCGCCATATATCCCTTCCATTCTTCGTTATCTGATGCTCCTTTCCTTAAATACGGTTTTCCCCCCCCCACCTCTTTTTATGTCAACAAGCCTTTTTTTTTTTTTCCCCGCCTATTTTAACCACAAAAGCGTTTTTTCTCCCTTTCCGGCGCCGCTGCCTCCGTCACAGGCGCGGCTAAGCACCGCAGAGGAGCCATCCTCGGTTCCCCCCACAGCAAGGCCACCAGGATCCGGCAGCCCTGCGCCACCGCCGCACGCGCGCGCACACACTCACCCACCCCATCTCCGCAACCGCTTGTGCTTCAATCCCTCTACCGGCGACCCCACCCGCGCCCAGCAGCTGCGCTAGTGCCGCGACCAATACGGCCCCCCAGTCACGTGTCGCCCGGCGCCGCCGCACAGCCAATAGGGCTGCGCGTCCCGGAGATTGTCGTCTGTCCCGTCCTTCCCCCGCCGGAAAACAGTTGCGTACTCCGGGCCATCGCCCTAGGCGGGAGGGCTCCGGCGAGACCCGCTTCCTGAAAACGTACGTTTCGCCGCATCTAGTACTTGCTGAAACGACGGCGAGCTGCTGCTCTCGGCACCGGGAACAGCCCTGCCAAACACAGCACGCGTCGCCGACGTTAAATGCTAACAGAGGGGCTAACGAGCAGCCGTGCGGGCTGGACAGCACTGTCACGGGGGGGGGGGGGGGGGGGCGCTTCCCCTGAGTGGCTACCGCATTCCTCTAACGCGGATTCATCCACAGCATTAAGGGGCAAAAAACAAACAAACAAAAAAAATAGTAAAAAAGTAAACCCACACCACTCGGCCGCCAACAGTGAAAAGCAGGACCCAAGGGTATACCTCTGCCTGAAAGTTAATGCAAACGAGGCTAGACAAGTTAAAACACTAGTTGCATCTGAATAACTCTGCGCAAAGACACTTTCATTCCAGAATAACAAGACTGTGTTAATCTCAACCAGTATTACAATGCTATGAAAAGGACACACCACTAAGTACTTAAGCCATCTAAAATCTGTTGCCAGTCTGAATACACCTACTATGCACACATTACAGAATACAGAATATGATTTCTGTTAATGGACATGTGACCAGTACCCCCTGCTCCTGACCCTTGGTAGCATGGTTAGCATAACCAACGCAATTTTCTAAGACAAACAGCCATAATACGTAAGCGCGCTGATCACATATCACCCCCTTCTCTCTTCCCCTTTTCAGCACCGTGGTTGTCACCAGGATGTGATGACCCCCATTATAGAACAGATAAACCCCCTGTCAGCATTAGGACAAGACTATTTGCCCACCAAGCATTGTTGCCAGGATGTGGTGCCACCCAATATGGAACAGGGAAGCGTAACAGCACATGAGATATTGACTATAAAATCAAGCAGCTGCAAGTCCTAAGTAGGACTTAGATCAGAACTGCTGCTGGATGGCAAAACCCATGATCCCCTGGTGGTCAGGGACGCCTCCACCATTGTCGTCTTCCTCCAAGGACTGAGTGACTCATGTTCTTTTAGGTAAAGTCTGAATCTAGATTATGATTACTGTATCACATGCTGATTATTAAGAATTTGACCCAATCTGGTGACTTAAAAGTCCAGGTAACTAAAAACTAGATAGTAAGACAGCTACACTGATCACTAGAAATTCTGTTTAACTGAAAGCTATGCTAATTGCTAGAAATTTTGTGTAACAATAAGCTAATAATCCCTAGAAGAACCTGCCTGTCCCTGTAGCGTTAAGCAACAACATATGCTCGTATTCCAACTTTTGGGTAGGTTTTGAACCACTGAGAGGGCAGGCAAGATGTTATCATAAATGCAAAAGCATCTCCAATTCTGTATTTCAGCATTAATACTTACTCTGTAGTCATGGGTAAGACATTTAAATTCTCCCTGTAGAAAGTCTCACAAATATCACTCAGGTTGTGAAGATTATAATTCTATTTCTCCTTTCAATAAAAGGACACAGCATTGATAATATATATATATATAAAAAGAAAAAGGTTCTACATGTACTAGAACAGCCAAAGCTGAGCCAATCAGCGAAGCTGGTAGCATCTGTGAAAACATATTTTAAAAAGGGTAGAAAACACCAGACAGAGAGAGGAGAAAGGGACCAAAAAGAGTGAGAAAGAGGGAACACCAAGGCCAGAGAAAGGAGGAAGAGCAGCTCCATGGCAGAGCAGATATTCCCTGAAGCCCATGGAGAACCTACGCTGAAGCAGATGGATATTCCTGAAGGAACTGCTACCCATGGAGAACCCATGCCAGAGCAGGGGAAAAGAGAGAATGAAGGAGCAGCAGAGAGAAATTGTTATGTACTGACTGTAAACACACCCATACCCATACCCATTCCCCATCCCCCTGCACCATTGGGGGGGATTAGAGGAGTCTGGAATGAAGTTGGGGGGGGAGGAAAGGTCTTGTTTTAATGTTTGTCATCTTGTTTCTCACTACCCAAATCAATATCTATTTTAATTGGCAATAAATTAATTTTCTTCAAGTGGAGTCTGTTTTTGCAGTAATTGGTAAGCAATCTCCCTGTCTTTATCTTGACCCACAAGCTTTCTCACTCCTGTTCATCCTATTTCCTCCCATCCCATTGGGGGAGGGGGGGTAGTGAGCAGCTGGGTGGGAGTTTGTCTTTTAGCCAAGGCTAACCCACCACACCAGGTAATAAGTGGGATAGTTTAAGCAATCCAGTTCTAATATAAAAGGCAGCTTTGTAAAAACAGCACAATATTAAGGCGGTGGTTTTTTTTTATCCTCTGGAAGAAGTATTCTAGAATAAATCAGTGAGCAGTGCAGTCCAACATCTCAGCAAAAGAGTGACTGATAGAATACATTTTAAAATGCAATAGTTTGAGCAAAGCAAGTGAATGCCCTTCCCTTGTGGCACGTTACAAACTATAGAGATATTTACTCATGCAAGTGGACATAAGGGTAGATAGCTCATTAAAAAATATATTCTTAACGTGCCAGAGGAAATTTCATTCTTCCTATAATCATTTGATTCATATGAAACTAGTAGGCTCATAACACCTCAATGGTTGGGACCAAGTGAAATGAAAGGCACTACAGGCTTGTATAGGAAATGTAAGCAATTGCACCACAGATATTTAAATATTACTACTTTCATTTCACCTGTGTTTTCACAACTCATTTTTCCAGAGTCATAGAAGACAGTAGTCCACTCTCAGGAAAGATGTTCTTTGCCAGTTAAACTTTCAAAGGTCTTCAAGAATGAGGAGATAATGTTAGACTACGTTGTCTGCTACCTTCAACAGGGTATCACACTAAGTCCTCTTTGACTTCATCAGTATAGCTAACTATAGAACTCCCATCACATAAGCTGTTATGGTAAACCATAAACAAAGTTAACTGGGCCAGTATTCAAGGAGTGGCTCTCTAGGATGAGGAAAAAGAAAAGTGTCTCATGCTACATTTTTTTTTTTTTTGTTACAAAGCTTCCATTTATTACAGCAACATTTGACAGCCTCCTGATTTTTGATCCCGTTTCATTTTAGACTCGAATATACTAGAGACTGTACTAGTGAATTAATAATCCTTCAGCTGTAATGAACTATCACATTACTCCTAACAGTTATAGTTTAGAACCTAATTTTGCATTAGATCTAAAGCCATCTCGCTTTGATATACACCAACATTCCTGCCCTCAAAGAAGGGAAACAAAGTACTCCCAGCTGTTACTGCACAACTCTATCTTAAAATTATTTAAGTTAGCATACCTCAAACCACTCATGTTATCTAGTTGGCAAGTTGCTATAATATGAACTGTGGCTTATACTCCAATGAGGTCAGTCAAGTGATGGTTTTAAGTCATGTTCATAACTTGAAAGTGCAATAGTCTAGAATGACTATTTTAAGTGTGCAAAGACATACTAAATGCCAGAGAAACTGATACCCTTTAAAGCTAAAGTGCACATTTAAGTATTTCTCAAGCTTAGTTTTTAACTTAATTTTCACATACCTTTCTAGAATCCAAAATGGGAATATCAAAGATCAAAGGTTTCATAATATATTCCATTCATTTTACACACATTATACTGCATTTCCTGAAACTCTGAAGAGCTATAAACTATAGTTCTCAGTCTGTGAAAAGATTCCCGTTAGTCCCGACCTATAGCTTTATGAACCTGGTACTCACAAGCTAGCATAGATTTAAGTAAATTCAGTGCTGATGGAAGATGTTAGATTCACAGCTCTATAGCCTTAAATTCTGCGTTTATTCACAGAACAAGCAGAGCATAAGCAGCAATAGATTCTCTCATATATTCTGACAATATGACAGCTGAGTGGGAAGCAGAAAGGTTTCCTCTTCCTTACTCATAGTAATGCCCATTCTGTTATGTCTATAAAACATAGCACCTTATGTTTTGTCTGTCACATGCACTTGCCTCTGAAGCAAAATCCAATTTTAATTGCAATTCAGTTTAACATACAGCATGTTAAGAGTAATAAGATTACCTTTCCCATACTGTATATTCCAGAGGTGTTAACATACTGACATATAGCCAAACAGGTGAATGGTATTGTGATATATACTCTATTTACTACTTTCAAAACTTTTCTATGCATAGTATTGGCATCTGCTAATGCTACTGATATCAATGAAATGGCATTTGATTAAAAAAGGTCAGACTCCGGGGGGGGGGGGGAGGGAGCACAGAAAGGAATTTTAGAGAAGAAAGTCTTGTTTAAGACTTAGAAAATAACTAACTGAAAATAAAACCATGTGGCAGAAAGAATGAGCTGGCTTTTCATTCTTTGAAAGATACTATTACCAAAACCCAAGACAGATCTAGGAATACCTACTGTGTATTATGTAAAAGCTTTGAAGTCTATTAAAAGAACTAAATCTTTGCATGTAAGCTATCAACTCCCAGAGATACAATGTCATTATCCAAAAATCATCAGCTCAGTTTCAGTATGCACAATCCAATTATTTGTATTATTTTGGACCAGATCCCTGTAAGTCTACCCAGCAGTGTTCTCAAACAGCTAAATGGGAATTCTGCTCCAGAAGAGGAATTTACAATCTTTTCATAGAATACTTTGTGTAATTCAGGCACTAAATATTTCCCAACCTCTTACTGTATTTATAAAAATCCAGTTTGAGATCAAACAAAATTAAGGCATAACCCTGTTTGTTGTTGGGGTTTTTTTTACTCCCATACTTGTTTCCCTTATCTACAAAATAGTGTTAAACAGAAGCTCTCAGCAGATTGTCCACGTGTTTTTGAAAAAACAAAGGACATCCCACAAACATTTACTTTATAAAAATCAGAAGTATTACAACAGAAAATGCAAGAGGTTGTGGTTTTTTGATAGCTTGATCATAAATGGGACAGTTTTATGTGCTTTCTGCGGCAGTACCCTTCTCCCCAGAGGCCTTTCACCACTTTATATACTTAAAGAAATTGATATTTCATAACTAGTCATCGCATATGCACAGTACTAACTACCTCAGACTCTAGGCACAGTGAGTGGGTTGGATAATGTGTTGAAGTCTCTGTTGCCAGGCACTATGCTTGGTATTACTCACAAGTGTGAAGTGTAATGTTGGCAACTTAAGATATTTGTCTTCAGAACTTGTTTACGAATACAAAATGCAAGTTTTACACATTTATTTACATCAAGCTCCATCTTGGGAAAAAACTGCATTAACAAATTTTATTAACAGAAAACAGATTTCATATTTGTTTTACCTAGATGCAAATTTCATCTTCATACATCTTGATAACATATTTTACCTGTTGCTACAACTGAAAGATCACCTCCTTTCTTCAACTTTATTAAAAAAATAAGTTGTTAAACATGTTCTCTTGCTTCTCATTTCCTTGGAAGTTGTGAAGTAAAGTTTCTTTCATCTCTCACTACCACACACAGACTGCTTGTTGTTCCCTCTGAGCCTTATCCTTGTGACTAGGATCATATACACACAGTCATACTCATAACCTATCATCAGCATTCATATCAGTGTTTTGACTATGTAATGCTGTATTCCTACTTTGTAGGTCAGGATTCTCTGAGAAACATTGCATATTATTTCTCCATACAGATGATCTCTAACTACCAGCATTAAAAAGGCTATCAGAAAAAGATGTTTCCTGAGGATCAAGAAACTAAAGCACCACCTTTCTCATGCAGATAGAGAGAGAATAGAGAAAGGGAACACTGCTACTGTTTTGAAATCATCATCCAGAAAACATGCATACAACTCATCTTAGATACTAGTCCTACAGAAATAAATTGAAAAATTCTGTACTGAGTATAGAGAATCAGAAATGAAATTTTTCTTTTAAGATTTTTCCATTATACTAATGTACTAAATTTTCACTTTTTTTTTTTCTTCTTTCAGAAGGCTACACTACAAGTTCCCAAATTTCAGATCTTTCCATAAACAATGAAAAGACCTGTCTTTCACAGGGTCAATTAGTTACAGAAAAGTCCTGTAACAATCTGAATGAGAAAAGCAGAGAAATGAATGCTGTTTAGTTATTTCATATACAAGTCAGATTCACAGAATGCTATCATTGCTCTTTAAATCCATTATTATGTAATGCTCCCTGTTTGCAGCTTTGTCTGGAAGTACTATACTCTGGGGCATCTCCCACTCTTTCTTCACTTTAATTTTTTCCATCTCCATGCAGATATCTTGCTGCCACTTAAAGAAATGAATATTCAAAAAGGATTACTTCCCTCCTCACATCAGTTAGATCTAGTAAGGTGTCATGGACCAATTCGCAATTAGTAATATGCATTCTGAAAACAGTAAAAGAGCAATAGGAGTTTGTATAGCAATCCAGTAAACTTCACTATCCATTTACCCATTATTCTATCTCAACTATATAATGAACCCCATCTGATGCTAACTTCGTATTACATTAACTATAGTTTCCTCATTCTCTAATTAAGAGCAGCACAGTAGCCTTGTATTGCTTTTTTTCCTCTACTGCAGCTCTTTTCGGGCATGGAAGTAGTTTACTGTATCTGTGCTGTATCACTTAATCACCACTTCTTAATCCAGCCACGCCTTGTCTTTTCTTTCCCTCCTAGCCAGTTGCATATTACATTTCCAGCCTCCTTTATGTTTTTTTTTTTTTCCACCTCCCTATAATATTATGGCAAAGTAAGAAACAAGGCCACAAAAATTTGGAAAACTTTTTTTAGAGATACGAGCAAGAAAGCTGTTATTTGTCTATACCACACACTGAAAGAGTCCAGTAATCAGATAAACCAAACTTGAAAGTCAGCTCTCTATTTATTTGACTCCACAGATTCATGCATTTGTCTACCCACTCATTCCAAACCTCTAGCAAAGTAAAGGCCTATTCAGCCTTTTGGTAAACCCATAAACACGCTTTCTAATCCATCTTTAATTCAGTTGCAGTAATCTCTTAACTTGATTGAAGGCTGAGCATCTGTAGTGCTGAACATCTTCCATATAAAAACCTGTCTAGTGTACCTCAGCAATTCTCTAGGGAAGTTCCCCCCCAATAAAAACTTTTCCTAGAGGCCTTTATTAATACAGATCTTTCCTCTCTACTACATCTGGACCATAGATTAGAAAGATGAAATGTTTAGAGAAAGACCAAGAATTTTTTTTTTTTTTCTCCCCAACGTTTCCCAAAGACTGCCAGGCTCTGGATCTGCTCAATCTCCACTAGAATTATCTTTTCTAATCAAATCATTTCATCTTAGAATACTGTCCTTCAGCTGCTCAGAGACTGAATCAGTCACTCAGTAGAAGAAACTGAACACATGCCTAGAATACCTACAGTGGCCTGAGTTACAGGACAAAGCCATATTTTGCTTATTTTTAATATTTAAGATCAGACATAATACAGTATTCACATATATACATGACAAATGGATGACCGCACATACAAATGGATGATCAGATTCAGTTCCTTGGTAAGTTGAGGTTGAAAGAAGTCACTGCTAAAAAAAAAAAAAAAAAAAAAAGCATGCATGCAACCTGATTGAGCTTTATAGGAAACCTATGAGCATCCCAAAACTCTACACTACTTTGGAAAGATTATCAAGAAAAAGGTAATCATTCCACTGAAATGATAGAGCTTCCATTTGTCAGTCTTTGCTTTGTTTGAACAAAAAATGTATTTCTTCCTTCCTATTTCTTCCTTTAATCCTTCAAGAACTGCAAATCCTTGCAACATGTGTATGCATAAAAAATTGCAATGACTATAATCAAGCCTCACACTACAAAGATTCAGTCAATTGCTTGTTAAGGTCAGGAAAGAAAGTCCTCCAGCTCTTCTCTCAAGACCAATACAGAATTTGCTTCATCATTAGTTGTCTTCTGTGATAGTAGAGATGAGCCAGTGCAGGATTGCACTCCTGGAGAATGGACTGGTGCTCCCAGTGAGCATCAAGCACCCTCACAGATGTGTAGTGGTCTACTCCCATGACTGGAGTGCTGCAATGGAGGGATACAAGCTTTTTAGGAAGGACAGGATGGGAAGATGAGGAGGGGGAGTTGTCCTTTGTGAGACAACAGCTGGTATGCATCGAGCTCTGCCTAGGGATGGATGAGGAGCCACTAGAGAGCTTATGGGTAAGGATTAAAGAGCAGACCAATGTGGGTGACATTATAGTGGGTGTCTGCTATGGGCTGCCTTCTCAGGAAGAACAAATGGATGAAGCCCTCTACAGACAGATAGGAGCAGCCTTGTGTTTGGAGGCCCTGGTCCTCACGGGGGACTTCAACCACCCTGATATCTGCTGGAGGGACAACACAGCAGGGCATAAGCAATCCAGGAGGTTCCTGGAGTGCATTGATGATAACTTCCTCTTCCAAATGATGAGGTGCCAACGAGGAGAGGTGCTCTGCTAGACCTCATGCTCACCAACAATGAGGGGCTCATGGGGGATGTGAAGGTCAAAGGCAGCCTTGGGTGCAGTGACCATGAGATAATGGAGTTCAGGATCCTGAGGGCAGGGAGGAGGGTGAAAAGCAAGCTCACAACCCTGGACTTGAGGAGAGCAGACTTTGGCCTCTTCAGGGATCTGCTTGGAAGGATCCCATGGGATAAGGCCCTGGAAGGAAGAGGGGGCCCAAAAAAGCTGGTTAATATTCCAGGATCACCTCCTCCAAGCTCAAGAGCGGTCCATCCCAACGAATACAAAGTTAGGCAAAAATGCCAGGAGGCCTGCATGGATGAACAATGAGCTTCTGGCAAAACTCAAACATGAAAAGGAAGTATACAGAAGGTGGAAGTAGGGACAGGTAATGTGGGAGGATGTGGTGGGTTGACCTTGGCTGGCTGCCTTACCCCCACCCAGCTGCACTCTCATTCCCCCTCAACAGGATGAGAGGAGAAAATAAGATGGAAAAGCTCGTGGGTTGAGATAAGGACAGGGAGATCACTTACCAATTACCATCACGGGCAAAACAGACTTGACTCGGGGAAAATTATTTTTAATTGGCAATAAATTACATTTGAGTTGGATAGTGAGAAACAAAGACAAAAACTAAAAACACCTTCCTCCCACCTACCTCCTTCTTCCCAGGCTTAACTTCATTCCTGACTCCTCCACCTCCTTCCTGTCCCTACCACCCTGAGCAGCACAGAGGGGAATGGGGGTTGTGGTCAGTTCATAACAGTTCCTCTCTGCTGCTCCTTCCTCCTCACACTTTTCCCCTGCTCTGGCATGGAGTCCCTACCATGGGCTGTAGCTTCCTTCAGGACATATCCACCTGCTCTGGCTGGGGTCTTCCATGGGCTGCACTGTTGATATTTCTTCCCCCCCCAGCATTCTTCACTGACCTTGGTACCTACAGGAATTTTTTTTTTTTTTTTTTAAACACACTTTTTTCCTCACTTCTCTCTCAACTGCTATGCAGTGTTTTTTTATCCTCTGTTAAATAGGTTATCACAGAGATGCCATCAGCTTCATTGATTGGCTGTGCTTTGGCAAGTGGTGGGTCTGTTCTGGCTCTGTCTGGCACAGGGGCAGCCCATGGTCTCTTCTCAGAGGCCACACCTGCCACCCCCCCACTACCAAAACCTTGCCACATAAACCCAATACAAGGGAATATAGAGACACTGTCTGAGCATGCAGAGACACAGTTCGGAAAGCCAAAGCCCACTTGGAGTTAAATCTGATGAGGGGCATCAAGGGCAACAAGAAGGGCTCCTATAAGTACATAGGTGTGTCGTGGTTTAACCCCAGCCGACAGCTAAGCACCACGCAGCCGCTTGCTCACTGCCCCCCCACCCCTGGGATGGGGGAGAGAATCAGGAAAAAAAACTCGTGAGTTGAGATAAAGACAGTTTAATAGGACAGAAAGGAATGAAAAACAATTATAATGATAATAATAATAATATGACAATAGCAATACTAAAAGAATTAAACTATACAAAGCAAGTGGTGCACAATGCAATTGCTCACCACTCGTTGACCGATGCCCAGTTAGTTCCCGAGCCGCGATTCCCCCTCCCAGTTAACTCCCCCCAGTTTATATACTGGGCATGATGTCATATGGTATGGAATAGCTCTTTGGCCAGTTTGGGTCAGCTGTCCTGATGGTGTCCCCTCCCAGCTTCTTGTGCCCCTCCAGCCTTCTTGCTGGCTGGGCACGAGAAGCTGAGAAATCCTTGACTTAGTA
This sequence comes from Gymnogyps californianus, assembly GCF_018139145.2. Taxonomy (NCBI): domain Eukaryota; kingdom Metazoa; phylum Chordata; class Aves; order Accipitriformes; family Cathartidae; genus Gymnogyps; species Gymnogyps californianus. The sequence continues at coordinate 245,361 of NW_026114224.1, read as the reverse complement.
TAAACACTACTTAGCAACAACTAAAAACATCAGTGTGTTATCAACATTCTTTTCCTACTAAATCCAAAACACAGCACTATACCAGCTACTAGGAAGAAAATTAACTCTGTCCTAGCCGAAACCAGGACAGGTGACAAAAGGAAAGCTAGGGAAAAGGTGGGCCCACTGCTGAATGAAATGGGGGACCTGGTTACACAGGACATGGAAAAGGCTGAAGTACTGAATGCCTTCTTTCCCTCAGTCTTTACTAGCAAGACTGGCCTTCAGGAATCCCAGGTCCCAGAGAGAAAAACGTGGAACAAGGAAGATGTACCCTCGATGGAAGAGGATCAGGTCAGGGAATACTTAAGCAAATTGGACATACATAAGTCCATAGGCCCTGATGGGATGCACCCATGAGTGCTGGGGGAGCTGGCTGATGTCATTGCAAGGCCACTCTCGATAATCTTTGATCAATCACGGAGACTGGGAGAAATGCCCAAAGACTGGAGAAAAACAAACATCCCTCCTATCTTCAAGGACTCGGGGAACTACAGTCCAGTCGGCCTCACCTTGATCCCTGGGAAGGTGATAGAGAAGCTAATCCTGGGAAACATTTCCAGGCACACGAAGGACAAGATGATTGGGAATAGTCTCCAAGGATTCACCAAGGGGAGGACCAAGGATTCGCAAACTTCTATGATGAAATGACTGAATTGGTAGATCAGGAGAGAGCAGTGGGTATCATCTACCTTGATGTAAGGTGTTTGACACTGTCTCCCATAACATTCTCATAGACAAGCTGCTGATGTATGGGCTGGATGAGCAGATGGATTCGAAACTGACTGAATGGCTGGGCCCAGACAGTGGTGGTCAGTGGCACGAAGTCTAGTTGGAGGCCAGTAACTAGTGGTGTACCCCAGGGGTCTATACTGGGTCCAGTGGAGTGAGACTCAGATCATTCAAGGAACCATTTCATGGTAAAGAAATAAGCTTAAGAAAGCAAGAACACTTCTAAAACAAAAGTTAATAAAAAAATCTGACATTAATCATTAAATGTAATGATTAATATATCTGTTAGCAGGAAAACTGCATGCTGACTACACATCTGTGAAGGGTCTAGAGAACAAGTCTTATGAGGAGCGGCTGAGGGAACTGGGGTTGTTTAGTCTGGAGAAAAGGAGGCTGAGGGGAGACCTTCTCGCTCTCTACAACTACCTGAAAGGAGGTTGTAGCAAGGTGGGTGTCGGTCTCTTTTCCCCAAGTAAAAAGGGATAGGACGAGAGGAAATGGCCTCAAGTTGCGCCAGGGGAGGTTTAGATTGGATATTAGGAAAAATTTCTTCACCGAAAGGGTTGTCAAGCATTGGAACAGGCTGCCCAGGGAAGTGGCTGAGTCACCATCCCTGGAGGTATTTAAAAGATGTGTAGACGTGGCGCTTAGGGACATGGTTTAGTGGTGGACTTGGTTGTGTTAGGTTAACGGTTGGACTTGATCTTAAGGGTCTTTTCCAACCTAAATGATTCTATGATTCTATTAAATTTTACTGAATAGTTTATAACTGCTAGTGATTCAAATTTGTGACTTCCACTACCTTTGCAGCCATCAACACCAAGGTGAGGACCAAAAAATTTTGCAAAAAACCAAGAAATGTTTCATTTTCAAAATGCATCTGATACTGATATGGGGTTTTGAAAACTACAGAAGAGATATTTATTCTGATTAGCATAAACCAAGACAAATAAACATCAACAGTATTATATTGAGATGTTAGCAACTTGAGGCAGAGGGGAAATTCTGTGCAAGACTCGTATCAGAATTTAAATCCTTTAAGAGAGCCCTGCTATGACCAGTCTCCAAGGAGCCACTGATTAACTCTGTGTTTTTATTCAGATACTGTACAGACTTAACAGAAGATTTTGAACTTGTTTGATTAAACTACTTTGTTCCATTTTCAGAAGGTATGGCTTGTTTCACAGTTGAATAAGTCTTACCCTATTCCAAGGGATGTTATACATATGCAAAGCAATGGAGGTAACTGTTGCCAATAGAAGTGCCAATTAACACTGCTACAGTTAAAAAAAATACGCTTTCTAATATTCTCTTTTCAGATGGTTCAAGTCAGCAAGGAATGGATTGCATTAAATAAATCAGAAATACACCTTTTTTTATTCTAGAAGGGGTTTTTTTTTAAATGCAAAAAATGTTTCTGTATTTCAAGCAGTCTAACAGCAGTTATCATTCAAATAAAAGCTGTTATTCCACACTATTGGAAGAAACCTTGATCATTAAAGTATCTATTAGGATAACAAGTCACATGATTGATTCTTGTACAATGTGAACCTGCTCAAATTCTTATACCATAGCCCTCAGAAAAGCTTCATTCCTAGAATAAGGAAGTTACTACAGTCCAGGACATTACTGTTATGTCCAAATAAAATTTCTTTTTTAAAAGTTAGGAACTATGAGTCTTGTCTCTGAACTACTGAATTCCAAGGCAACTAAGTGGGAATCAACACAGTAAATTTATTTCCCAAGATATTGTTCATATACTCTCACACATGTCCAAACAAAGAAAGGTACATTAGTGTTAACTACACCATAAGGACTTCCTAGAATTTGCATTTAATATGCAAGTAGTTTATATATAAAAAAAGTACAGAATATCCATAAAAAAAAGATTATCCAATTCTGCAACACAGAACTTGCATATGTGAACAGAGTCATTTCAATATATAGTCCTCTTATAATAGCATATACCCATACAGTTTGTAAAGGAGCAGTAGTAAGTTTGGCCTTTGGGTCTACCTTGAAGAAGGAATAACTAAAACCCCCAAAACCAAGAAACCACTGATATAAGTACAGATATTCACTCCCCTCAACTTTTCAATATAGCTTGTTCTGCAGCACACTCCTCTGTTTCTGTTAATTACAGCATATAACTACTCCTTTTAACCATCAACAGCTTTCCTTATATTCTCCTCCAAATCCAAGCACAACTGGCATGAAAGGTAACATTATTCATATCAAACAGCACAAGGTTGGCAAATCAATCTGTTCTCTGAGAGCAGATAACAGCTGCAAGACATTGTGAGCAAGAACTTTACACCCACAGTGCAGTAACAGCTACTTAGACAGGAGAACTATAGTTATAATTGTTATAGAGAAGAAAACTATCAATTATCCTAAACAGAGAAGGCTGCAAATTTATCATGAAGACTAGTTATGAAAAACCTCATAAAAACCACAAACTCTTTGCAACAAAATATCTCTGCTCACTATGTGCCATATTTCCTTGTTTTTATTAATACCCTACAGTTTTGTGGAAATAATTACAATACAAAGCCATTTTACATAAAGCTGCTAAGATAGGCAGACTCCTAGTAATAGTTCTCATGTAGTAACAATTTGTTCCTATGACTCAAGATTACTATTTCTCCAAGGATAACAGAAGTAGCAATATGGATTGAGATTTGTTCAGGTATATACACCAGAATATGAAGTCTGTGACCAAACAGGTTTCTACTAAAGCTATAGGGATATGTTTAATATTACAGTACTTTTGATTTCACCACCATGCTTGAACCTCAGTTCTTGTTTACATAACCAGAGCGCCTCAGTCCACAACATATTTATTTCCTCTAATACTTATCTTCCCATATTCCCAAAAATCAGTTCTCAACTGTATAGCAAAAAAAGAAACTCATAAGAGACAAACCAAAACAAGGAAGAAGAATCCATTTCAATCTAATAGCTGTAAGTCCCATCCTGACACACTTACTCAGGCATTCAAATAATTTTATTTGATAAAAGTCATCCCAGTACCTAAACAGTAAGTTTGCAATACAAATGCAAACTCCAGTAGAGCCTGTAACAAAACAAACTGGGGAAAGGGCGCTTGAGGGAAATGCTTGTTATTGATCAATTTAATTCAATTTACAGTATAACCAAAAAAGCTGAAAAATCTTACACCAAGAAATAGCAGCCAAACGTGATGAAGTCATAAAACTCTTTATATGACCGACTTAACTTAAAGGGGGGGAGCTGATGACAATATGTGCAAGGTAACTAAATTTCTATATAAAATTTAAACACACCAAGCTCTCATGTATATTTTTATTTATATAAATGACCAAGAAAAACATTGCTTAAACAGACTCTTAACTGCTGTTCTTCCACTTAAAGGGTATCAGCTATGTGGGATCACCACAGCATGGATTTTGGAGAGGAGGAGAAAAAAAAAAAAAAAAAAAAAGCTCATGTGACCCCGAGAACCTTTTCCATTAATAAAGGGAGAGCCAACTCACAATTTATGCTTTCATGATTTCTTTGCATTCCTGTCATACAATGAGAAGTTCTAGTTTCCTTCCAGTTCACCCCACACACCAGTTACTACAAAAAGGCCAATCTACTAACAGCCAAATTCAGTTTTGTGAAACTCAGCACCTTTCAGAATCTATTTGAAGGAAGCAACACTCATAACATTAACTGCACAAAGATTTTATTGATCTGCTTTCCAGAAAGCGTGCAACTTTCACACAAACAATTTAATCTCGTGAACTAAGCCTTGAGTGATGTTTTATTGTGCCACTGGCATTCTACTACGGGATAAGAATAAAGAGTTCATATCTTAAGGAAAAAAAAAAACCTCACAGCATTAACAGAAGCATTGTTGTCCTATTTCACATAAACCTAAATCCTTTTTAAGTTGAATTATCAACTCCACCTAAGGTCTATTCTTCTATTAGAGATTAATAGTTCTATCAGTTTGAGATTAAAATGCATCCCTAAAAAAAAAGCATTACACTTATGAACAATACTTCAAAATGCTATTTAGCCTCAAACTTTAGTGTTTTAGCTTACCATTTCAATAGGAGTCAAACTATTCATGCTCTAATACAACTATATTAACTAGTTCAAAAAGATGTTCTTGTATACTGAATTTTACTCCTCACCTTCTGAAAATCCACATGACAAAAGGCAAAAATAAATTATCTCTAGTCTCAAAGTGTTCATACTTTTGAAATTTCTTACTTCCACTAGCAATAATTAATATTAAAACAATCATCCTCTAATGAAGACAAACATGCTCATGGAACCCTATTAATCTTTGACTGTTGAGTCAAATTAGCATATGTGACTATGTCCAGCAAATAGTATCAGAAGTACTATTATAGTAGCACATGCAGATAAGACAAAGCAAGTATTGTTCTTTAAATTTTCCAACTGCCTACCTCTCCCATAAGCTTTAACAGAGAATAGCACCCCCACTCAATATAGGCCTCTGACATTGGGTGAATGCTTATTGCCTAGTGGCTTCATTCTCCAGCTACACTTGATGCAAGCTTTCAACTAAAACTGAATGATTACCATCCAACAATTAAAATAGAATTCTACAACAGCACAGCATCAGTTGCTATTGAAGTCACTATAACATGTTTTTAACACTATTTTAGCAAATTGGTATTTGTAGTCATAATCCAAATTAATTAGGACCAAAAAAACCCCAGCAGCGTGGGGTATTAAATAGCAGAACACTAGAAGTTGAGTATGTGAATCAGTGGTCAAAGCTAAGTTTATACAGTGTTTTTTTACTTTCCTATTATTGGTAATAAATGAAGATAATATGAATTCAAACAGCAAACTACTAGAAGATCCATTTAAAGATCAGTTACAACTACTAGATTGCCATTTCCAAGATGAGTCCTCCTACATTCATTTAGTAAGGACAGGTTGCTTTTTTTTTTAAACCTACAATAGAGACTTCATTAAAAGCTAAATTCAGGTGCATCACAGGATTTTATTTTACCATTCAAAATACTGATATCCTCATTAAAATGAGATTAGTGATGTGTTTTACTTGTCAAGTTGTTTAGCTATCTAATTTCAGTCCATTCAGTCATTGTCATACAAGCTACTAGAAATACACTGTGAAAACATGGTGGTTTGAAACAGAAAAGAGACATTGCTTTCTACTGTCCAAATTAAATTGGGACAACTCAACGGAGAATGGTGAGGCCTCAGTTTCAGATGGGGTGAGAGAGTTTCCTGGAATTCATGAATTTCTGCCATATAACACTATGAAAAAATCTTTAGCATAGTGGTGAAAAACAGTAACTTGCACGCCATACTAAACCAATTGTATGCTCTCGCATGCCAGTCATGATACTTCATAACAACTTGCTACCATAAAGTATTTCAAAAAGCATGTATAACACCTGCATGAATAATTCTATTGTTACTGAGCTGCCTGAAACAAACAGGACAAGTTAACTAATATAAAACAATCCAAACTATTTTGGTTTTACTCAAAGTAAGAATTTTCAGAGTCTAGCCAAAATAAAGTTAGCCAGATCTAGTTTTTCCCCACTTGATCATTATAGGATTAAAAAAAAGTTTTATTTAGTATTTATATGATCATGGAAGGACACAACTCCCCCACCCAAAAGATTAAGTAGATATAAGAAGGCTCTAGAAGTAATCTAGAAATCTTTACAAAAGTAAAAAAGTATATACACGTGCATATGTATATATAAAAAAAAAAAATCTTTTGAAAGCATCCACAAGGTACTGTAAGTGCAATATACAGGTGTTCACTTGGGCTAACAGCCATTAGTTTAGTACTAGTACTGACCAAAACAGTATCTAAAATTTTGTGCACATGGTAGCACAGCACATCCTTGAGGGTGTTAGTTTGACACACTAAGGAAACTTTGTGTCCTGGTTTCAGCTGGGACAGAGTTAACTCTCTTCTTAGTAGCTGGTACAGTGCTGGGTTTTGGATTTAGTGTGAGAATGATGTTGATAACATTCTGATGACTTCAGAAACTGAGGGTGTAGTCAGACACACCTGTACAGATCCACCCCTCATTACAAGAGATTAGAGAGAAAAACATAACAGAAGAAATAAACCCTACTAATAGAGAGCTTTGAAGTCAAAGACTAATCTAACAGTTACAGAAAGGTTTTGCAGGTCAAGGACTTTAAATATAAATATCTTTTCACAGAAGAAAGAAGCTAGTTTGTGTGCCTTACTGCTATTGCCTTTGTATTCCAGCAGTGTCTTAGCTATCAAATATCTGCAAACTTTTGGTCCGATTTTAAAGTATAAAAGTATCAAATAAAGTCAACTCACATTTTCCAGCTAAAAAGCTAGCAATAGCTTTATTATTTAACATCAACAAGATCAGACTCCTACTGCATGAGAAGCAGTGCCCACAGGAGACAGCCCCTATCCCAGAACAGCGACAATCTAGCCAGACCGCAGAAAAACAGAAGGCAAGGGACAGGAGCAGGCGGCTTCAGGAAGAAGCACACACAAGTCTTTGCCAGACTGATGCCTGGTTCAAACCCATCCTTCCCCCGTCCTGCCTCGCAGTTCAGCATCCCCAAGGCTGCTACCGCGGAGACGAGCTCGCTCGCCCATTTTCTGAAGGGGCCATTTAGTGAAGAACTACTGTGCTATCAGCCAGTGCACCCGGGAAGGACAGTCATAGTATAAGTCCGAAGCAACGGCCGGCCGAAGCGGAGACAGGGCCCGGGGGGGAGGGAGGCTGCCACTGGCGGGTACTGCCCGGAAGAAGGAGAGGGGAAGGACTGCTGCCCGGGGAAGTGGGCGGTGTCCATCAGAGGCCAACTCTTCCGCCGACGGGCACTCACCTGCCTGCCGCACTCTCCCCACCCAGTAGCTGCAGCAGCAGCAGCTGCTGCTGCAGCAGTAGCACCGCCGCCATGATTCCTCCCACCACCACAGACCCACAAAGCCAAAGGCGGCGCGAAGTAGCAGTCAGGGGGCCCGGGCGCGCATAAGAAGCAGGGGCCCAGCAGCCACCCCTCTTCCTTATCGGCGAGGGCTGATCCCTGACCCGTCTCCCCAGCTCCTCATCCCTCCAGCAGGCTCCAGGCAGCCCCGACCGCCTCACCAGCTTCTACGTGAGCTCAACCCCTACCCGGCAGTAGCATCCCTCAGACACACCCCCTCACTCACTTCCTCGGACTAATGTCCCCACCACCATCTTGCCCACGATGCACACGCAAGCGCAACCGAGAGAACCTCGGCTTCTGCAGCGGAGACGCGCATGCGCGAGGGCCTTAACTCCTCTGTTCCCTTCTCTTGGCACACACCTGCTGCGAGGGGTGGGCCGCAGCGGAGGTGGGGTGAAGGGTGTGGCAGGGTGGCTGTTACCCGCCACTAGCTGCTTTCGCGGCTCCTGGCTGTGACGTGGGGCTGGAGCAGGTGCTGAGTGTGGTGAGCTCCTTTTCTCACAGGAAGGTTTGAGGGTGCGCAGGCTATGCTGTGCTGTGCTGGCAGGGCAAAGCTGCCAGATGGCGAGAGCCCTAAACAGTAATCAAATAGGAACAGCATGTACTGGGTCTGGCTGAGATGGAGTTAACTTTCTTCATAGCAGCCTGTATGGTGCTGTGCTTTGGATTTCTGACTAAAACAGTGTTGATAACACACCAGTGTTTTGGCTATTACTGAATAGTCCTTGCACAGCATCAAAGCTTTCTCTGTTTCTCACTTTACCTGCCCTGCTCCCCTGCCCCCAGCTAGTGGGCTGGGGATGGGCAAGAGGTTAGGAGGGGACACAGCTGTGACAGCTCACCCGAGTTAGCTAAAGGGGTATTCCATACCAATAACCTCAAGCTCAGTTAAATAAAAAAGAAAACCAACCAACCAAACCACAACAGCAACAAAACAATGGCGGAGGGGAGGGTGTGTTGTATTGTAAGATAGCTGTTGGTTAGAGACTGGCTGGGCATCAGCCTGCTTGTCGGAGGTTGTGAGTGATTGCCTTCCGATTCTCTCCCCTGTGAAAGACAAGATGCTAACTGCAATATGACTTAGAAGAATGAACACTACCTGGGACTATGAGCTTTTACCTCGGGGTCGATGTGACCGGAAGACGCAACCTAAGCCAGCTCTTGCCAGCTGAGAACACCCCATACCAACGACAAAACAATAGAAGATTAACCCTTCAATGGAACCAGGCATATAACCACGGCCAGAACTGCAATTGACCAGAATCCAGGATAAACCCCCCCCACCTGCATGGGACATCGGTTTAGAACAGAGGATTAACACACCACTGACCATACGTCTGTACCACCTGCATGGGACAAGCATGTACTGATCCCGCATGGGACAAGTACATAACGACTATGCAAGCAATAGTAACTGATTAGCCCACCCCTTAACATGAGTAATTTGATTGGTCTACACAACTGTATTGTAACATATATAAATCCTGCTTTCCTATGTATCGAGGTCCCCCATGCATTAGGCTGGGGCACTGCAATGCACATAGCTAAAATAAAAGAATAAATTCCCTTGGTAATTCTACGCTGTCCTGGTTTTGGCTGGGATAGAGTTAATTTTCTTCCTAGTAGCTGGTACAGTGTGTTTTGGATTTAGTGTGAGAATACTGTTGATAACACTCTGATGTTTTAGTTGTTGCTAAGTAGCGCTTATCCTAAGTTAAGGACTTTTCAGTTTCCCATGCTCTGCCAGCAAACAGCTGTACAAGAAGCTGGGAGGGGGCATAGCCAGGACAGCTGACCCAAACTAGCCAAAGGGATATTCCATACCATAGGACGTCATGCTCAGTATATAAAGGGGGGGGGGAGTTGGCTGGGAGGGGCGGATTGCTGCTTGGGCATTGGTCATTGAGTGGTGAGCAATTGCATTGTGCATCACTTTTTTTTTCTTTGGGTTTTATTTCTTTTTTTTCCCCCTCTTCTTTTTTTGTTATATTACTTTTCATTACTATTATTATTTTTTATTATTATTATTGTTAGTATTATATTTTATTTTAGTTTAGTTATTAAACTGTTATCTCAACCCATGAATTTTACTTTTTTTCCTTTCCTCCTCCTCACCCCACTGGGAGGGGGGAGCAGTGAGCGAGCAGCTGCGTGGTGCTTAGTTGCTGGCTGAGGTTAAACCATGACAGCCCTTTTTGGCACCCAGCGTGGAGCACGAAGGGTCGAGATAACGACAGATCTGATCAGAGTGTGTTAAAA
>NW_026114224.1:219298-234859 GCF_018139145.2 Gymnogyps californianus | reverse complement strand
CACAAAGCCCATCTGCCAGCTCCCTCAGCACTTGAGGGTGCCACCCCATCGGGGCCCATCAGGGACTATGCACTTTGCTCAAGTCTTCTCTAATGTCCCCCTCTGCCACCTGATGACTGATCGAAGCGGAGCCTCTTGCCCAAGGGTACCTCTTCTTTGCTCCAGCCTTTCCCCCAGGTGTGCCGGGCCGGGGATGTCTGAGGGCTGGTCTTGCTCGGAGCGTCGTGCCCCAGGAGGTCTGGCAGAACCTAGACAGCCTCAAGTGCTGCCACGGCCTAGGGAAGGCCAGGGAGTTTTAAGACGGAGCAAAAGAAGAGCGGAACGGTGACCGTCTGATGAGCTTCCTCATTCAAGTCCTTCCTAGGAGCTCTGTCTGTTTTGTGTCTGTGCTGAAAACAGCCTTGAGAAGCCAGGGCGTGTGCGAGTTAGTGCTGAGCGTGCTTGCACAGCACCAAGGGCTCTTCTGCTCCTCCGACTGCCCCGCCAGCGAGCAGGCTGGGGTGCCCAAGGCGCTGGGAGGGGACACAGCGGGGACATCTGGCCCCAACTCCCCAGAGGGGTATCCCACAGCACAGGAGGCCGTGCTCAGCACTAAAACCGGGGGGTGGAGGATGGCGGGGGCTGCCCTTGCTCGGGGACTGGCTGGCCATCGGTCGGTTGGTGGGGAGCAGTTGCTTTCTTTTGCATGCCTTGTTTTTCTTGGGCTTTCTTTTCCCCACTCTTTCTTGTTTGTTGGTTTTTTCCTTCCGTTTCTCTTTTCCTTCTAAAGCTCTCTTTAGCTGAAGCCACGAGTTTTCTCCCTTTTACCCTTCCCATTCTCCCCCGCCAATCCCCCTGCGGGGGAGCGAGCCAGCGGCCGTGTGGTGCTCAGCCGCTGGCCAGGGTTAAACCGCAACAACCTCTCAGCAAAAGAGTTACCTACCGAGGGTGAGAGTGCTCGTCCTGCCTCCTCCGTCAGGCTGCGGGCATCCCCTGTAGCCCAGCGGGATGCACGAAAGCCTCAGCAGTCCGCCTGCTGTTGGAGCCGCTTCCAAGCTTTTGGGGGAGCTGAGGCATTTTTAGCGCCCAGCGTGGAAGTGAATCTCTACCGTTGGCGTGAGGGAGGGGGTCTGAAGAAACTGCCCGACAAGCAGCGTGCAAGGAGGATGGCTGCAGGGGACAGCAAGCCGCAGGTGACGGTGGCTGCACAAGGACCTTGAGCCCTTCCTGGCCACCGTGCCCTGCCTGCGCCTTGCCCTCGCTCTGACCTCACGGCGCTGCTCCGAGCAGATACCCAAAACTCAGCAGGCCGTGCTCCTGGGCAACCGGCTCTAAGTGAGCCTGCTTGAGCAGAGGCCTTGGACCAGGGACCTCCACAGGTCCCTTCCAACCTCCACCCTCCTGGGGTGACTCTCTGCTTTGGCGTCCCTCCTAAAGCACCTGAGCTCAGCCCTGACGCCCGCTGCAAAGGGTGCTGGGACAAGGCACCATCCCAAACTCCTCCCCGAGGATTCTGCACAAAACAACCGCTCCCCACTCCAGAACAGCCCATGGCAGACACAGTCACAAGAGAGAAAAGATCCTTTTATTGTGGACATCAAGTGGGGGGGCCCAGGAGTCACAGCGCTTCAGCCAGTGGCCATCGATCCAGCAGCACCTGCAACGACAGAGTCCGAAAGCTCTGCTAAATCCACCAAGGCAGGAAGAGGCAGGCTTTGGTTCCCCTTGCTTGGGGAACACCGTTGACGAGGAATTCTGCGGGCCCAGCAGAGAGAGCTGTTGCTGGCGCTGACTGCGGGGCGGCTCTGGCGCCTTCTCCCCGTGGGTAATGCCCTTAGAGACCTGGGCGCGTGCAGAGATGCACCGTGCCCCTGTGCCACGCAGCAGGGCTCCATGGGGAGCCCCTGGGCAGCTGCCGTGGAGTTCTTGCCAAACCAACCCTGCGCGGCACCGTCCCTCGCCAGAGACTTGGACTGACTTAGAGCAGTGTGGAGAGTTGGCAAGGATGGGCAGCAGAGCCTGGTACCCACCTGGGCTTCCTGACCTGCTGCACCTCCTGCATCTTTTCATTGCTCCATCCCCCAAACGGTTTCTCTCTTCCTCCTCTTTTCTGCGCGCGGCTTTCGCTCTCCTCTCCCCACGCCTGCCTTCTCTTCCGGCTTCTCTTTTCTCCTTGTCCTGGTGAGAGCCTGCAAACCTTGCCGTCCCACCGTGCTATTAGGTAGGGAAAGCCACCACCCACTGCAGGCAGTTCTGAGTTTAGCCAAAGGGAGCTCTTTTTACCTTCGTTCCTCCGCAAGGCTCGCCAGCTCTTCTGGGCGCACCAGGGAGTCTGCCGCGCTCTCAGGGCTGCTTGGAGGCAAAGCTGGAGGTGCCTACAACAGAAATGGCAGAGTTAGCAGGTGGCAAGAGCACGAAGCCACTGCTTGCCCGATTGCTACCTTAGCTCTCCAGACGAGATCCCTTTGGCTGCTTTGCATCAGCCACATCTCGCACGGGCCCCCCGCCCCCCCCCCCGCCCCCCAAATAGGCTTGACGAAGCTCTGACCAAGTAGCACCGGAGCAAAACCCCTCTCCAGTTGACAGCTCCTCCCCTCTGTCTTTTGGTAGGGATTTCGTCGGCATTTGGGCTGCTTCAGCACACGCCTACTGCCTTGGAGAAACAACCTTGCCACTTTTCCTTACTATGTATCATCCCGGCGGGTGGCGGAATAACCCAGACACGCACCAGCTCCACTGCCGGGCAGAGGCACAGCAGCCCCTCGGCCTCAGCAGAAACTCCCCTCCGCCACCAGACACGCTGTCCCAGTGTTTGGGCACCTGACGTACCTCTCCCGTTTCAGACTCCAGCCCCATATCTGCCCCAGCTGCTTGGAGGACACCGAGCAGAGACGGGGGTGCCTGCAGCAAGGCTTCTGCCTGACGCTCGGTGTCTGCTCTCACTGCAGGGACACTTTGCTCTTCCAAAGGCAGTTCTGCAAAGCAAGAGCATGTGCAGCAAAGGGACTTCTTGGAAGTAAAAAACAGCTCAAGCAAAACCCACCCAAAGCCCTCCTCCGCTTCTCTTTCCGCCCTCTGATGCCCTGTCTGCAGGCTTCAGCTCGTCTTTGCAAAGAGCAAACCGGCCATGCCCCGAGAGGCAGTGGCCAAACAGAGGCCACGGCACAAGCGGGGCTGCGAGGACAACGCTCGATGCCCAGCCCCGCCAGAAACGACGCTGAGGTTTCTGCTGTCCCAAGCCCCAGGCCGTGACGACCCTCACTCCCGCCTCTTACCTCTGCATCTCTCCGGGGGGGCTGGCGACTCCTCGGCTGCTGGACAGGAAAGGGCAGTGGGCTCCTCCCCAAAGAGCTCCCTCCAGTTGTCCGTCAGGAACTCCACCAGCACGTTCACCTGCAGAGAGCAAAGCCTTGGCTTCAAGCCAGGCGCCTGAAAATGGATCAAGCAGCCTTTCGCACTGCTGCCCCTGGCCTCTGCGCAGAAGGCTGTGGGTGTGGGGCTGCTCTGCCAGGCAGCCCCCCAGCTGAGCGTTTGCTCCACAGAGGAGGCAGCCAGGGACCTCTGAACAGCCAGGCTCTGATGGTGCGGGAAGGCTGCAGCCGGCTGCTCCCTACAGCGTACCTTGGCAGTCACCTCCAGCATGGCCTGGAGCGGGAGCTGGTCCTCGTTGGGTGGGCTCAGCAGGTTGGGCCCAAGGCAGACGGCCAGATTGCTGGAGGTCATTCTGCTGGTGGAGGCGTTGTGGCCGATACGCTGGAGCAGTGAGAGCAGCCGCTGGAGGAGGAGGAGATTGGCTGCAGGCAACTTCTCGGCCACCCTGAGGGAACAGGAACCCACCGTTAAGAAAGCAGATGTTGCCCGCAGCCCGCTTGCCCAAGGCAGGTGGGAGCCAGCGGCTGTGTTGCGCAGCTTTGCGGCTGCTCTCAGCCAGCGGTCAGCGCTCCTGCTCAACAGGCAGGCTGCTGGCCACGCTTACGCTTTCAGCTCTTCCATCTTCTCCTCCTTGCTGGTCTTCTGCATGGCTGCCATCCAGTCCTCGTAGAGGTGGCTGACGAGGAGCTTGGCGGGGATGCTTCGGAGGAAGTCCTGCAATGGCAAGGGCTCCAGCTGAGCCTCTGAATACTCCAGGCCTTGCAGGAGCTCACTCTCGCAGCTGCAGGTGAGAAGCGCTCACCTTCAAGATGACGGCCAGCAGGAGCGCAGGCTGGCTTCCCAGGTCGACGTGTGCGCCGCGGTCCAGGGCCTCCCGCAGCTCCCGAAACGCTGTGGCGCTGGCAGCTCTGCGGAATATCCCCTCCGTCGTCGGCCCTTCCCGCTGCAGGACAGCCAGCAGCTCCTGCGGGAGAGGCAGGAGGACAGTTGCTTGCCTGAGGAGCTGCCTTCCAACGGCGGCGGCCAGAGCGCTGCCCCAGCTGCGGCTCCTTGCCCCCAAACGGGGCTGGGAGCAGAAGCGTGTTGTGGGGGTGAAGAGCCCAATGCCGCGTGCGCGGAGCTGCTGGGGACACCCAGCGCCTCTGCGGAGCAGGCGGAGGGAGGGCTGGGGACCGCCTGTGCAGGCTGGCTTACCTGGATGGGCTGGGGCAGCGTGCCGTCCTCCCCGCAGACGGCTGCCAGGGGCTGTCCAAAGAGCGGCCTGCTGCAGCCGGAGCCCGCCTGCCCTGGCGCCTGGGCAGCGGCCGGGTCCGCCGCAGAGCAAAGGGCCAGGGCAGCCCCCTCCTCCTCCTGCTGCTGCTCCCTCCTGCTGCAAAGGAAAAGAGAGCAAGAGCCCGTCAATGGAGACCGCCAGGCCAGCGCTCCCGGAGCCTGCCCTGCCCTGCCCTGCCCTGCCCTGCCCTGCCCTGCCCTGCGTGCAGCGCGGTGCTGAGCGGTGCGGCAGGACGGGCAGGGAGCCAGCAGCTGGAAGCCCTGCTGTGGCTCAGCGGCTGGGGCTGGGAGGCTCCTGAGAGCCGGCGTGCCAGCGGGACAGCCTGTGCCAGCCCTCGCCCTGCCCTCGTCCAAGCTGTGGGCAGCAGCAGCAGAGGCTCCGTGTCCCCGCAGAACCATGTCGAGCGGCCGCTGCCCAGCGGGTGTCCTTGCTGCTCCAGGTGACATCCATCCTTGGCGTGCCCAACCTGCATGGCGACACTCAGGGGACAAGTGAGCACAGCTCAAGCCGTTGCAGGAGGTTGCCTTTCTTTCCAAAACTCACCTGGCGAGCGGCAAAGTCCCCCTGCGTTGCTAGATGGGGCCGGCGCAGGCCCTTGCTTGGGAGCATCCTGCAAGAAGCGGGCTGCGCTTAGAGAGCAGCCCCGCAGCAGCAGCAAGGGCCACCGGCGAGCTGCCAGGCGGCACCAGCAGCCTGAGCGCGGCAGAGCTGGCAGCCTCTGGCCTCCCGGGCTCTGTGCCCCGCGCGGCAGGTTTCCTGCCAGCGCCGCCAGCGAGGACGTGCCGTCGTTCCTGTGGCTGCCCAACCCTCTCCGCTGCCCGAGTGCACCGCGGGACCCTCCCTCCCTGCCTCCCCCTCCCTGCCTCCCTCCCCCTCCCTGCCTCCCTGCCTCTCTCCCTCCCGCACAAGCTCACCCCACTCGCCGCACACCCTGGCACCCGGCACAGCCAGAGGCGCGTGAAAGGCAGGCATTCTCACCTGTGCCTGGCCCTCCATCAGCCTCTCCAGGCTCCTGGTGCTGAATGTCCTCCACTGGGCAAGAGAGAAGGAGTGCAAGAAGGTGAGCAGCGATGCCTGTGCTGCTCGGCTGGAGGAGCAGTGCTCGGGCAGAGAGCCCAGACCAGAGAGACACTCACGGCATGGCGGCGGCTCATCTCCTTCTCGAGGAGTTGGAGCGACGGGAGACGGGTGACCCGGGCTCTCTTGGCTCCTTCTGGTGTCCTGTGCAGCGGGAAGGGACAGGGAGAGAGGTGGCTGAGCCCCAAGCTGCCTCTTCTCTCTTGTCCGGCAGCTCTGCCCGAGAGCTGCCCGCAGGCGCAGGGGCCCGTGTCCCCAGCTGGGGAGCTGTGTTCCCCTGTGCGGCTGCGCCTGGAGCATCCCCCCGCCTTACCCCAGCAGTGTGCCCAGCCACAGCTCCTTCAGCGCCCGGGAGCTGCAGAAAGAGAGGAGAAGCAGCGTGAGGCCCCGCTGCCCCCCAGCCCGTGGGCAGAGGCGGGCGCCTGCAGAGCCCTGCCCCGTGGGGAAGGGCACGGGGGCAGGAGGAAGCCCCGGGGGGCAGGACAGAGGCGCTGCCCAAGCCCTGGCTCCCGCTGTCCTGCCGGAGCAGCTGCTTTTGCCCTTGCCTTCTGGGGACCAAAAGGGGACCAGGGCATGCAGGACGTGCAAATGCCCCCCCATCCCTCCCTGCCAGCATGCTGCCTGCTCCCTGCCCGGGCTCTGCCCGGAGGGCAGAGGCCGTTCCCAGCACGGCCGCCTGGCCGTGCTTGGGAACCTCTCGTGCCCTGCCGTGGGACGTGGCACCACGACTCACCCGAAGGTGGCAACACAGGAGCCGGTGGGCCAGACGAGGATGAGGGAGGCGCTGTCCTCATCGCTGCCTTCCTCCTCCTCCTCTTCTTTGTGCGCTGCTGCCTCCTTCCCGCCGCTCAGCACCCACAGCCGGTCCAGGGCCAGGCGGAGCTGTGGGCGCAGGCTGGTGCCCCGTCTGCAGAGAAGAGAGGCAGGCAGGGAGCTGGAGGTGGCCTCCTTGGGGTCCCCGCGGGCAGAGCCCTGTCCCCCGCCTGCCGTTGGGAGGGAGGTTGGTGCATCGAGCAGCAAGGGACGGGGCTGGTGCCAGGTGCCGGGGTGTCCCGGGCTGGTGCCAGGGCCAGGGCTGGGGGAAAGGCAGCTGGGCTGTGAGGGTCTTACTGCAACTTGGCGACGACCAGTTCCTCCTGGAGGAGGAGAAGGCGCCTCTCGCTCCTCTTGCGGCCCCGGGTCAGCCGCACGTCCGCGCTCAGCACCGTCTCGGCGTCGGTGAGAGCCTCCCTGCAGAGCAGAGAGCGGCGGGCATGAGCAAGGGGTCTGCTGCGTGCCCGCGTGTCCCCGAGGCGCGGGGGGAGCCCACCTGGAGCCGCAGCAGCAGCTGGCCTGGCCCATCCCGCCCGGGACAGGAGGACCCTCGCCGCACAGCAAGGATGCGGCGCAGCCGGCGACAGCGAGGATGAGAAGCGGGGTGCTGGTGGCGGTGGCGGGGCAGGGCTGTCGGGCAGAGCCTGCCTCCTCGCAGCGCTGCTGCGTGCCAGCACAGCTCCGTGCTGCTGTCTGTGGTGGCTGTTGGCTCCAGCTGACCAACATTCCGAGGCCAACGGACAGTGGGGGGGGCAGTGGGGGGGGCAGTGCGGGGGGGGTTCTCTCCAGTCTGGCCGTGTCTGTCTTGCCCTGGGCAGCCCAGAGCAGGACACAGCAGAGGGGAAGGACCACCCCCCTGCACCTGCTGCCAGTGCCCCTTGCCTTGGGCTTCAGTGCTGGTTCCTGGCCTCCAACGAGACTACTCGGTGCCACTGGCCACCCCCCTCCGCGCCCGCCCGCTCAGCCGCTTTGCCATCCAGTGCACTGCTCCTCAGCCCAGGTGGTGTCTGCTTTCTTCCAGTGCTCAGGCACATGTCCCTTTTGGAGTGGCGTCACAAGCCCATCTGCCAGCTCCCTCAGCACTTGAGGGTGCCCGCCATCGGTGCCCGCCAGGGACTTGCGCATCCGCACTTTGCTCAAGTCTTCTCTAATGTCCCCCTCTGCCGCCTGACTGATGATCGAAGCGGAGCCTCTTGCCCCAAGGGTACGTCTTCTTTGCTCCAGCCTTTCCCCCAGGTGTGCCGGGCCTGGGATGTCTGAGGGCTGGTCTTGCTCGGACCGTGCTGCGCCAGGAGGACTGGCAGAACCTAGAGCAGCCTCAAGTGCTGCCACGGCCTAGGGAAGGCCAGGAGAGTTTTAAGACGGAGCAAAAGAAGAGCGGAACTGGGACCGTCTGATGAGCTTCCTCATTCAAGTCCTTCCTAGGAGCTCGTATGGGGCTCTGTTTTGCGTCTGTGCTGAAAACAGCCTTGAGAAGCCAGGGGTGTGCGAGTTAGTGCTGAGCAGTGCTTGCACAGCACCAAGGGCTTTTCTGCTCCTCCGACTGCCCCGCCAGCGAGCAGGCTGGGGGTGCCCAAGGCGCTGGGAGGGGACACAGCGGGGACATCTGCCCCCAGCTCCCCAAAGGGGTATCCCACAGCACAGGAGGCCGTGCTCAGCACTAAAACCGGGGGGGGGAGGATGGCGGGGGCTGCCCTTGCTCGGGGACTGGCTGGCCATCGGTCGGTTGGTGGGGAGCAGTTGCTTTCTTTTGCATGCCTTGTTTTTCTTGGGCTTTCTTTTCCCCACTCTTTCTTGTTTGTTGGTTTTTTCCCTTCCGTTTCTCTTTTCCTTCTAAAGCTCTCTTTACCTGAACCACGAGTTTTCTCCCTTTTACCCTTCCCATTCTCCCCCGCCAATCCCCCTGCGGGGGAGCGAGCCAGCGGCCGTGTGGTGCTCAGCCGCTGGCCAGGGTTAAACCGCAACAACCTCTCAGCAAAAGAGTTACCTACCGAGGGTGAGAGTGCTCGTCCTGCCTCCTCCGTCAGGGTGCGGGCATCCCCCGTAGCCCAGCGGGATGCACGAAAGCCTCAGCAGTCCGCCTGCTGTTGGAGCCGCTTCCAAAGCTTTTTGGGGGAGCTGAGGCATTTTTAGCGCCCAGCGTGGAAGTGAATCTCTACCATTGGCGTGAGGGAGGGGGGTCTGAAGAAACTGCCCGACAAGCAGCGTGCAAGGAGGATGGCTGCAGGGGACAGCAAGCCGCAGGTGACGGTGGCTGCACAAGGACCTTGAGCCCTTCCTGGCCACCGTGCCCTGCCTGCGCCTTGCCCTCGCTCTGACCTCACGGCGCTGCTCCGAGGAGATACCCAAAACTCAGCAGGCCGTGCTCCTGGGCAACCGGCTCTAAGTGAGCCTGCTTGAGCAGAGGCCTTGGACCAGAGGACCTCCACAGGTCCCTTCCAACCTCCACCCTCCTAAAGGGGTGACTCTCTGCTTTGGTGTCCCTCCTAAAGCACCTGAGCTCAGCCCTGACGCCCGCTGCAAAGGGTGCTGGGACAAGGCACCATCCCAAACTCCTCCCCGAGGATTCTGCACAAAACAACCGCTCCCCACTCCAGAACAGCCCATGGCAGACACAGTCACAAGAGAGAAAAGATCCTTTTATTGTGGACATCAAGTGGGGGGGCCCAGGAGTCACAGCGCTTCAGCCAGTGGCCATCGATCAATCAGCACCTGCAACGACAGAGGCCGAAAGCTCTGCTAAATCCACCAAGGCAGGAAGAGGCAGGCTTTGGTTCCCCTTGCTTGGGGGAACACCGTTGACGAGGAATTCTGTCGGGCCCAGCAGAGAGAGCTGTTGCTGGCGCTGACTGCGGGGCGGCTCTGGCGCCTTCTCCCCGTGGGTAATGCCCTTAGAGACCTGGGCGCGTGCAGAGATGCACCGTGCCCCTGTGCCACGCAGCAGGGCTCCATGGGGAGCCCCTGGGCAGCTGCCGTGGAGTTCTTGCCAAACCAACCCTGCGCGGCACCGTCCCTCGCCAGAGACTTGGACTGACTTAGAGCAGTGTGGAGAGTTGGCAAGGATGGGCAGCAGAGCCTGGTACCCACCTGGGCTTCCTGACCTGCTGCACCTCCCTGCATCTTTTCATTGCTCCATCCCCCAAACGGTTTCTCTCTTCCTCCTCTTTTCTGCGCGCGGCTTTCGCTCTCCTCTCCCCACGCCTGCCTTCTCTTCCGGCTTCTCTTTTTCTCCTTGTCCTGGCGAGAGCCTGCAAACCTTGCCGTCCCACCGTGCTATTAGATAGGGAAAGCCACCACCCACTGCAGGCAGTTCTGAGTTTAGCCAAAGGGAGCTCTTTTTACCTTCGTTCCTCCGCAAGGCTCGCCAGCTCTTCTGGGCGCACCAGGGAGTCTGCCGCGCTCTCAGGGCTGCTTGGAGGCAAAGCTGGAGGTGCCTACAACAGAAATGGCAGAGTTAGCAGGTGGCAAGAGCACGAAGCCACTGCTTGCCCGATTGCTACCTTAGCTCTCCAGACGAGATCCCTTTGGCTGCTTTGCATCAGCCACATCTCGCACGGGCCCCCCGCCCCCCGCCCCCCCCCCCCAAATAGGCTTGACGAAGCTCTGACCAAGTAGCACCGGAGCAAAACCCCTCTCCAGTTGACAACTGCTCCCCTCTGTCTTTTGGTAGGGATTTCGTCGGCATTTGGTCTGCCGCAGCACACGCCTACTGCCTTGCAGAAACAACCTTGCCACTTTTCCTTACATGTATCATCCCGGCGGGTGGCGGAATAACCCAGACACGCACCAGCTCCACTGCCAGGCAGAGGCACAGCAGCCACTCGGCCTCAGCAGAAACTCCCCTCCGCCACCAGACACGCTGTCCCAGTGGTTGGGCACCTGACGTACCTCTCCCGTTTCAGACTCCAGCCCCACATCTGCCCCAGCTGCTTGGAGGACACCGAGCAGAGACGGGGCTGCCTGCAGCAAGGCTTCTGCCTGACGCTCGGTGTCTGCTCTCACTGCAGGGACACTTTGCTCTTCCAAAGGCAGTTCTGCAAAGCAAGAGCATGTGCAGCAAAGCGACTTCTTGCAAGTAAAAAACAGCTCAAGCAAAACCCACCCAAAGCCCTCCTCCGCTTCTCTTTTCCGCCCTCTGATGCCCTGTCTGCAGGCTTCAGCTCGTCTTTGCAAAGAGCAAACCGGCCATGCCCCGAGAGGCAGTGGCCAAACAGAGGCCACGCCACAAGCGGGGCTGCGAGGACAACGCTCGATGCCCAGCCCCGCCAGAAACGACGCTGAGGTTTCTGCTGTCCCAAGCCCCAGGCCGTGACGACCCTCACTCCCGCCTCTTACCTCTGCATCTCTCCGGGGGGGCTGGCGACTCCTCGGCTGCTGGACAGGAAAGGGCAGCTGGCTCCTCCCCAAAGAGCTCCCTCCA
Organism: Gymnogyps californianus; assembly: GCF_018139145.2. Classification (NCBI taxonomy): domain Eukaryota; kingdom Metazoa; phylum Chordata; class Aves; order Accipitriformes; family Cathartidae; genus Gymnogyps; species Gymnogyps californianus. The sequence continues at coordinate 223,925 of NW_026114224.1, read as the reverse complement.
GTTGTCCGTCAGGAACTCCACCAGCACGTTCACCTGCACAGAGCAAAGCCTTGGCTCAGCGCAGGTGCCGGAAATGGATCAAGCGCCTTTCGCACTGCTGACCCTGGCCTCTGCGCAGAAGGCTGTGGCTGTGGGGCTGCTCTGCCAGGCAGCCCCCCACTGAGCACTCGCTCCAGAGAGGAGGCAGCACGGACCTCCGAAGAGCCAAGCTCTGACGGGCGGGCAAGGCTGCAGCCGGCTGCTCCCTACAGCGTACCTTGGCAGTCACCTCCAGCATGGCCTGCAGCGGGAGCTGGTCCTCGTTGGCTGGGCTCAGCAGGTTGGGCGCAAGGCAGATGGCCAGATTGCTGGAGCTCATTCTGCTGGTGGAGGCGTTGTGGCGATACGCTGGAGCAGTGAGAGCAGCCGCTTGAGGAGGAGGAGATTGGCTGCAGGCAACTTCTCGGCCACCCTGAGGGAACAGGAACCCACCGTTAAGAAAGCAGATGTTGCCCACAGCCCGCTTGCCCAAGGCAGGTGGGAGGCAGCGGCTGTGTTGCGCAGCTTTGCGGGTGCTCTCAGCCAGCGGTCAGCGCTCCTGCTCAACAGGCAGGCTGCTGGCCACGCTTACGCTTTCAGCTCTTCCATCTTCTCCTCCTTGCTGGCCTTCTGCATGGCTGCCATCCAGTCCTCGTAGAGGTGGCTGACGAGGAGCTTGGCGGGGATGCTTCGGAGGAAGTCCTGCAATGGCAAGGGCTCCAGCTGAGCCTCTGAATACTCCAGGCCTTGCAGGAGCTCTCTCGCAGCTGCAGGTCAGAAGCGCTCACCTTCAAGATGACGGCCAGCAGGAGCGCAGGCTGGCTTCCCAGGTCGACGTGTGCGCCGCAGTCCAGGGCCTCCCGCAGCTCCCGAAACGCTGTGGCGCTGGCAGCTCTGCGGAATATCCCCTCCGTCGACGGCCCTTCCCGCTGCAGGACAGCCAGCAGCTCCTGCGGGAGAGGCAGGAGGACAGTTGCTTGCCTGAGGAGCTGCCTTCCAACAGCGGCGGCCAGAGCGCTGCCCCAGCTGCGGCTCCTTGCCCCGAAACGGGGCTGGGAGCAGAAGCGTGTTGTGGGGGTGAAGAGCCCAATGCCGCGTGCGCGGAGCTGCTGGGGACACCCAGCGCCTCTGCGGAGCAGGCGGAGGGAGGGCTGGGGACCGCCTGGCCAGGCTGGCTTACCTGGATGGGCTGGGGCAGCGTGCCGTCCTCCCCGCAGACGGCTGCCAGGGGCTGTCCAAAGAGTGGCCTGCTGCAGCCGGAGCCCGCCTGCCCTGGCGCCTGGGCAGCGGCCGGGCTCCGCCGCAGAGCAAAGGGCCAGGGCAGCCCCCTCCTCCTCCTCCTGCTGCTCCCTCCTGCTGCAAAGGAAAAGAGAGCAAGAGCCCGTCAATGCAGACCGCCAGGCCAGCGCTCCCGGAGCCTGCCCTGCCCTGCCCTGCCCTGCCCTGCCCTGCCCTGCCCTGCCCTGCGTGCAGCGCGGTGCTGAGCGGTGCGGCAGGACGGGCAGGGAGCCAGCAGCTGGAGCCACGGCTCGGCTCGGCGGCTGGGGCTCGGAGGCTCCTGAGAGCTGGCATGCCAGCGGGACAGCCTGTGCCAGCCCTCGCCCTGCCCTCGTCCAAGCTGTGGGCAGCAGCAGAGGCTCCGTGTCCCCGCAGAACCACGTCCAGCGGCCGCTGCCCAGCGGGTGTCCTTGCTGCTCCAGGTGACGTCCATCCTTGGCGTGCCCAACCTGCATGGCGACACTCAGGGGACAAGTGAGCACAGCTCAAGCCGTTGCAGGAGGTTGCCTTTCTTTCCAAAACTCACCTGGCGAGCGGCAAAGTCCCCCTGCGTTGCTAGATGGGGCCGGCGCAGGCCCTTGCTTGGGAGCATCCTGCAAGAAGCAGGCTGCGCTTAGAGAGCAGCCCCGCAGCAGCACGGGCCACCGGCGACCTGCCAGCCGGCACCAGCAGCCTGAGCGCGGCAGAGCTGGCAGCCTCTGGCCTCCCGGGCTCTGTGCCCCGCGCGGCAGCTTTCCTGCCAGCGCCGCCAGCGAGGACGTGCCGTCGTTCCTGCTGGCTGCCCAACCCTCTCCGCTGCCCGACTGCACCGCGGGACCCTCCCTCCCGCCTCCCCCCCCCCCCCCCCCCCCCCCCCCCCCCTCCCTCCCGCACAAGCTCACCCCACTCGCCGCACATCCTGGCACGGCCGGAGGCGCGTGCAAGGCAGACAGGCTCACCTCTGCCTGGCCCTCCATCAGCCTCTCCAGGCTCCTGGTGCTGAATGTCCTCCACTGGGCAAGAGAGGAGGAGTGCAAGAAGGTGAGCAGCGATGCCTCTGCTGCTCGGCTGGAGGAGCACTGCTCGCGGACAGAGCCCAGACCAGAGAGACACTCACGGCTTGACGGCGGCTCAGCTCCTTCTCGAGGAGTTGGAGCGACGGGAGACGGGTGACCCGGGCTCTCTTGGCTCCTTCTGGTATCCTGTGCAGCGGGAAGGGACAGGGAGAGAGGTGGCTGAGCCCAAGCTGCCTCTTCTCTCTTGTCCGGCAGCTCTGCCCGAGAGCTGCCCGCAGGCGCAGGGGCACGTGTCCCCAGCTGGGGAGCTGTGTTCCCCGTCCGGCTGCGCCTGGAGCATCCCCCCGCCTTACCCCAGCAGTGTGCCCAGCCACAGCTCCTTCAGCGCCCGGGAGCTGCAGAAAGAGAGGAGAAGCAGCGTGAGGCCCCGCTGCCCGCCAGCCCGTGGGCAGAGGCGGGCGCCTGCAGAGCCCTGCCCCGTGGGGAAGGGCACGGGGGCAGGAGGAAGCCCCGGGGGCAGGACAGAGGCGCTGCCCAAGCCCTGGCTCCCGCTGTCCTGCCAGAGCAGCCGCTTTTGCCCTTGCCTGCTGGGGACCAAAAGGGGACCAGGGCATGCAGGACGTGCAAATGCCCCCCCATCCCTCCCTGCCAGCATGCTGCCTGCTCCCTGCCCGGGCTCTGCCCGCAGGGCAGAGGCCACTCCCAGCACGGCCGCCTGGCCATGCTTGGGAACCTCTCGTGCCCTGCCGTGGACGTGGCACCACCACTCACCCGAAGGTGGCAACACAGGAGCCGGTGGGCCAGACGAGGATGAGGGAGGTGCTGTCCTCATCGCTGCCTTCCTCCTCCTGCTCTTCTTTGTCCGCTGCTGCCTCCTTCCCGCCGCTCAGCACCCACAGCTGGTCCAGGGCCAGGCGGAGCTGTGGGCGCAGGCTGGTGCCGCGTCTGCAGAGAAGAGAGGCAGGCAGGGAGCTGGAGGTGGCCTCCTTGGGGTCCGCGCGGGCAGAGCCCTGTCCCCGCCTGCCGTTGGGAGGGAGGTTGGTGCATCGAGCAGCAAGGGACGGGGCTGGTGCAGGTGCCAGGGGGTCCCTGGGCTGGTGCCAGGGCCAGGGCTGGGGCAAGGCAGCTGGGCTGTGAGGGTCTTACTGCAACTTGGCGACGACCAGTTCCTCCTGGAGGAGGAGAAGGCGCCTCTCGCTCCTCTTGCGGCCCCGGGTCAGCCGCACGTCCGCGCTCAGCACCGTCTCGGCGTCGGTGAGAGCCTCCCTGCAGAGCAGAGAGCGGCGGGCATGAGCAAGGGGTCTGCTGCGCGGGCGTGCCCGCGTGTCCCCGAGCCGCGGGGGGAGCCCACCTGGAGCCGCAGCAGCAGCTGGCCTGGCCCATCCCGCCCGGGACAGGAGGACCCTCGCCGCACAGCAAGGATGCGGCGCAGCCGGCGACAGCGAGGATGAGAAGCGGGGTGCTGGTGGCGGTGGCGGGGCAGTGGCTGTCGGGCAGAGCCTGCCTCCTCGCAGCGCTGCTGCGTGCCAGCACAGCTCCGTGCTGCTGTCTCTGGTGGCTGTTGGCTCCAGCTGACCAACATTCCGAGGCCAACGGACAGTGGGGGGGGCAGTGGGGGGGGCAGTGCGGGGGGGGTTCTCTCCAGTCTGGCCGTGTCTGTCTTGCCCTGGGCAGCCCAGAGCAGGACACAGCAGAGGGGAAGGACCACCCCCCTGCACCTGCTGCCAGTGCCCCTTGCCTTGGGCTTCAGTGCTGGTTCCTGGCCTCCAACGAGACTACTCGGTGCCACTGGCCACCCCCTCCGCGCCCGCCCGCTCAGCCGCTTTGCCATCCAGTGCACTGCTCCTCAGCCCAGGTGGTGTCTGCTTTCTTCCAGCGCTCAGGCACATGTCCCTTTTGCAGTGGCGTCACAAGCCCATCTGCCAGCTCCCCAGCACTTGAGGGTGCCCGCCATCGGTGCCCGCCAGGGACTTGCGCATCGCACTTTGCTCAAGTCTTCTCTAATGTCCCCCTCTGCCGCCTGACTGATGATCGAAGCGGAGCCTCTTGCCCAAGGGACGTCTTCTTTGCTCCAGCCTTTCCCCCAGGCGTGCCGGGCCTGGGATGTCTGAGGGCTGGTCTTGCTCGGACCGTGCTGCGCCAGGAGGACTGGCAGAACCTAGACCAGCCTCAAGTGCTGCCACGGCCTAGGGAAGGCCAGGAGAGTTTTAAGACGGAGCAAAAGAAGAGCGGAACTGGGACCGTCTGATGAGCTTCCTCATTCAAGCCCTTCCTAGGAGCTCTATGTCTGTTTTGTGTCTGTGCTGAAAACAGCCTTGAGAAGCCAGGGGTGTGCG
>NW_026114224.1:133190-218798 GCF_018139145.2 Gymnogyps californianus | reverse complement strand
GAGGTGAACTTAATTCCGTCATCTCCTCCGTCTATGTGCAGCGGGAATAAAAATACTTTCCCATCTCTCCGGAGAAAGGAGCAGATTCCTGGGAAGTCACCGTAAGCTGATCCGGCTGCTCCCCGTGCTGGGCACCGCATGGCAGCTGGCGGGACGAGCCGGCCGGGGTTTGCATTGCAAACAGGCAGCGAAGAGGGGAACGCCGTCACCCTCGGCACGGCCACCCAGGCAGGAGGCTTTATTTGGGATCAGGCTTTTGCCCCCAAAAACCCCGTGAAGGTGGGAAGCAAAGCAAAGATGAAGAGATTCAACCGAGGCCGCGCAGCCCAGCGGTAGCAGAGCGGGATGCAGCACGCCGGTCTCCCGTGCATCTTCCCGTTCGTGAAAAAACGCGCCACGGCCGGGAGAAAAATGTTTCTCTTTAATGGTGCAAAGAGGATTTTGCAAATAATGGAGTTAAACCGCCAAACTGGCAGGAAAGCCCAGTCAACTGGTTTCGGGTTTTCCCCCTTTTTTCAAGCAGGTTTTGGGACCCTTCGCTGGGCCTTTCCTCTCCCTTGCCCGGGCAGCGGATGCTCTGATGAAGCGATTAAAGGATCGGCTGTATTTCTGTTCGGGATCGGGGGGCCGGAGCGAGCCGCGCTTGCACCGGGGCTCGTCCCTGGCAGCTTTACGCAGGCTGGGGTCAAATGAATGCTGACCAACCTCTCCAGCTCCTGCTCCCGTGCCCTCTGCATCTCTCGAGCGAGATGCTCCAGGCTGGGAAGTGCCCGCTCCGTGTGAGCAGCTCCATTTTCTTCGCCAATGCAAATTCCCGAGCCGGCTCCTGCCCCGGCAGGTTCCCCATGGCCACGCGTCCGGGCTCAGCGTAGCCCCTCGGTTTGCTTGATAAACTTTATGACCAGCCCCGAGCGGTGCCGGCTGCGCCTTTTTGCTGGTGTTGGAAGATTAATTGGGCCGGTAGATGAGTTTTCCCGGGCTCTCCTTCGGGATTTGGCGGCCCCAGCCCTGGCACGGGGTTTTCCAGGCGTGAAGTTGACTCAATGCTGTGGATGAGGAACGCTGGGAGCTGCCATGTCTCCTCCAGAAGCTTCCCAGCGGAAAAAAAAAACCCTCTTGTCTTAAAAAAGACTTCACCGTCCTGCCGGTACGGATGCCGCCAGCTTTTCCTTACCGCCCCGATCTGCAGGAATTTTACAGCTGGCTGTAAAACCCTGCTCAGCAAGGCTCGAGGTCGGCTCTCTGCGGTCCCGTGCCCGGACCCAAAGCCCTACCGTGGTGTCCCGCCGGGGGGTTTGGTGCAGGGCCGAAAGAAGGGGGGGGGGGGGGGCGGGGGGAAATGGGGCAGAAATGAGATTGGCATCAGTTTGCTGCTTAGCGGAAAGGTTTTGATTCGGAGGTTGGGGCTGGCTGGTTCGGCTCCTCTCCCGCCAGAAGAAAATGCCCGGTTTTCTTTTTCCTCCTGGCCCGCGGAGGGTGAGCTGGGGCGCAGGGACGCGCGCCGGGCAGCCCCGGGACGCGCGTCTGTGGCGGAGGTGGACGGTTTTGAGGTCTGCCGGCGGCAACGCGTCGCATCTCGTCCCCTGCCTCAGTTTCCCCATCAGTAAGCGCGGTAAAGTCTTTAACATGATAATGTTTAGAAGGGTAAAAAGGCATTTTAAGAGGGAAACTGATTTGTGAGGAGGGAAAAAACCCCTTGCAAGCTGCTCGGGTGCACTTGGGTCCAGGTCTCCACCACTGTGACACCCGGAAAATTTGCTTTGAAAAATAATTCCCGCTGATGGCATCGTTTCCGGCCTGGATCTTTCCACTCCGAACGTGGCGAAAAAAATCATGCGAGCTGGCGAGACGGCGGCGAGGGATGTGTGGGGCTGCGTTGTTACCGTAACGCTTCGTTTCCAGGGAGCGGGACCACGACCCGGACCTGTGCCCCTTTGCATCGGCAACGGCTTTGCCGGGAGGTCTCGGGGTGTCTGTACCTCCCCGTGCGTTTGCACGCTTGCCCCGTTGGGGTGCGAGTGTGCGAACCCACCTCGGGGCAGGAACCGGCTTTGAGGGCTTGTCTGCCTGAAGCCGGTGTCTGCTTATGGCGCGTTCAGACTCCTCAGCCTGGGATCGGAACGTCCATCCAAAGGAATTAATCCCGGCTAACGACAGCGAGTAATTAGCGAGCTGTAGCCGTGTCCAAAATGTCGTCTGCACAGAGCAGGTTTAATTAACCTCTTCGGGTTTCTTACCTGTGGCAAGTTTGTTCAAACTTCGATTTCCACCCACTTGGGATCCAAGTGGCTACATCTCTGACTCATCAACACTTGTAATTAACACGGCAATTATATTCACAGTGAGACTCGGAGCATCTTAAATTATCCTTCCCTTTCCCTCCCCCCTTTCTTTTTTTTTTTTTAAATATTATTATTATTATTATTTTGTGCATTTCATTTCCTTGCCGCCATCTGTTGCGAAATGGCTGTCTTCTTGCTGCGTGCACTTAACACCACCATCTGGACGAATTATTTGTCCCATTAATTACCAAAAAAAAAAAAAAAAAAAAGTGTGAAGAAGCGAAATGGAATGGTGCTGCCGACCTGCCGAACGTCTGCTACAGGCGAAGCAGCCCACTCCGAAACCCGAAGCGCGCCGCCAAACTGCATCGAGCCTGACATTATGAAATGTCTGTTTGATCGTCTAGCGCACTAATTGGTCTCTTTGCACGGCACCGAGAAAAAAAAATCTCTCTCTCCTCTTATCTCTGTGTTATTTGAGTCTTCCCCCACGGGGCAGGCCTGAACAGATCCACGGCTCCCACGGAGATAAATCCAGCGGTCGGAGCAGGGATATTATTGCCCTCTTCGGCCTTTCGCCGCTCCGGTCGTGCTAGAATAAATCTACGGTTCTGAGAGAGGCTCTTTCACTTAGGCTGGGATGGATGGGGACGGATAACAGCGAGGTCTGGGGTTTGCAGCGGTGTTGGGTGCTCCTTACGGCACCAAACTCCGAGCCTCTGAGAAAAGCCGACACGCGCGTGAACTTTTCGGTCCCGCAGGCTTTAGGGGCAGCTCGCCGATTCGGCTTGAGTTCCCAAAGCTCCTCTGCCCTTCGGCAGCGGTGAGGAGCCATAAGGGAGAATTAAATTGCGAGGATGGGGCTGCTTTTGAGTTGTCCCCTCTCGCCGAGAGCTCGGCGCGCGGGATCCTGTTGCTCCTCATCACTTGCGGGGAGCGTGGGAGCAGGCAGAGCTCGGCACGGAGACAGCTCCGGTTTTTCTTTCCCTACAGCCGAACCCCGGAGTGCCGCAGCCCAGCAGCCCGCCCCGAGGAGCAGGACGCAGCAGCCAGCCCCGTCTCCTGCCGGGAGTGTCCTTTCACCCCAGAGCAAACAGTGAGTGAGTACCCGGGGCTGCCGCCTCTCCCCACGCTGCCCCTGGAGATTGCCACAGCCTCCGCCATCCCACGGGATTTCAGCTACGCGCTCCTCACGCGGCACGCCGGTGCTCCCCATCCGCTCCGGGCTCTGCTCTCCGGTGGCTCCGTGGGTGGGTTTGGGTTTTGGAAGCGGCCCGGCCGTGCAGGAAGGGTCTCCCCGCGGAGCGAACGGCCCCTCGGCCGCCCCTGCCCTTCCGACTGCGCTCCCCGCGCCCTCGCCTGCCGGTTTGGGATCCCAGTTTGAGCTCAGCCGCCTGCTCTCATGGAGGCCCCTGTGTGACAGGCCTAGGGGCAGCCGGGGAGGGGTCCCTGGGGCGGCGACGGTGGCAGGGAGGCGATGGGACGAGGGCAGGAAGCTTTCCCGCCTCTTCCCGGCTCGGGTGTAGGAAGAAGCTGCCGCAAGGTGCTGGGGGGTTGCTCCTCGTTAGCAAAGCCCCAAGGGCTGCTCTCGTCGTGCCGGCATCCAGCCGGGCCGGCGAGGCAGAGGGAAGATAAGTGTTAGATAGCAGCTACCTGGAGCAAGTGGATCACGCCCCGGGGGGTGAATTCAGCGGGCTGTGGGGTCAGAGCCCCCCCCGGCCCCCAACGACCCTCCCCATTGCCAGCTACTCTCCAGAGAAGTTCCGACAGCTCCTCTGGAGCGTTTGCCTTCCCTTGCTCGCTCTTCTCGCAGCAGGACGCTTTGCACCTCTGTTTTGCTGGTCCCTGCAGGCAGCACAGCTATCCCTCGCTCCGGCTTCCCTGCCGTTGGCTGGGCTCTGGCTGCTGGAGCGCTCATTAACTTTTAATAACGCCAGCTGCCTGCATAAGCCGCTCGCTCGTCCCTTGCTCTGGTCTCTGTTGCACTAGAATAAATTGTTAATTAAACTGTGCACCGGCATCCCAAGGTGTTTGTCTGCTCTGAAGCTAAGGCCAGGTTTAAAAATTCACAGCGGCGACCGGAGATCAGTCGCCGGCTGCTCCAAAAGCCCTCGCTGAAGCTGGCAGCGGGGCTGCTTCTGGGTCCCGCATGAATTTTTAGGTTGAGCCTGGCCGGGCCAAGGAAGGGGGAGAGCTGGGGCGAGCGGCTGGCGAAGGGAAGAGCCCCGTCTCTGCTGCGACCCCAAGCGTCGCTTCCCTGCAGATAATAAATAACGAGTGGTGTGTACAAAAGCCGGCCGAAGGGAATTAGATGCTCGGCCCCTGTTGAGTTTCAAATGAGAATTTGGCTCTTAATTCAATTTAGGCCCCTTTGGATCAACAGGATCCGAAGAACTATGTTTACTAATTGCATACAAATGCCGGCTCCGGCTCGGGATACGCTCGGCGGCCTCAGCAGGAGCCTGGTGGCTTCTGAGACGCAGAGAAATGATAAAGGGCTTGTAAAACGGTGCCGGGGGATGTTCCCCGGATGCTGGAAGTGCCTCCTGGGCTGACGTGATGGGCCGATGTAGCACAGCGGAGCAGAGCGGCAGGGGATGCCCGCTCTGCGCCACATTCCCTGGCAGAAGTAAAAACCCATGGATGAAATGCACTAACACGAGTTTGGGGCTGAAATTCCCTTTCGGATGAGTTGTGGGCCCGGGGAGGCTCTGCCCGAGCTCAGCCTCTGTTTAACACGCTCGGCGTTGCAGAGCTTGCCGAGGGCTGAGCTGGCTGGTCCGTGCGACGCCAGCATCCCGCGTGGGGCAGAGACAGGATCGGGCCCGGCACAGAGGCGGTCGGCACCGGAGGTGAGGAGATGCTGCCCAGCGCTTTCGGCCGGCTCGGGCAGGGAGAGCTGGGGGCCGGCTGCACCTCCCGGCGCGGCCGCGCCTGCGGGCTCCCGAGCAGTTACACAAACAAGGACACCTTCGCACGTGCATCGAGTGATTTTGAATGTCATCCAGGCTGGCTGGTTACACGCATCCCTGAGACGTTCCTAATAAAAAATTCATAAGCCTCTTATAAAGGCAATTACGCTTCTGCAAGGCGGCGAGGGGACAATACGTGACCAAATGAGTTAATGAAGGGCGTTGGAAGAGGCAGAGTTGCCTTCCAACAGGTGGGCCGAGCCCCTTCCCTCCGTGAACGGCTCCTCTCACCAGCTTAATGAAGTAGCCCCATCAATTTAGGTCCCCTCAGGAAAGAGCAAATTGACTCTCCTACTCCTTGCAGCCAGCGTCAGGGGCTCGGGAGAGCTGCGAAGTGTCGCGCGGAGACTTTGGGGACCTGCTCTGGGCTTCACGTAGGAGGCACGGGCGGTTTCACGCGGTCGGTGCCTGTTTTTTTAGGGTTTTCAAAGAGGGCTGTAGGAATTGCCTCCTCATCTCCTGAAGGGAGAGAAGAGGAGGAAAGGCTCGGCCCTTGGAATAACCCTTCCCTTGCTCTGCTGCTTGTATATTTGATGCTCACCCAATAAATTACGCTCCCCCACGTCCGTGACCTCTTTGCCAAGAGGACGGGAGGTGGCGGGAGGTACCCGAGACCCCAAAGCCTCCCCCGGGGAGGAGTGTGCGTCCCCACGGCGCGGGGCGGGAGGGCATTAGCAAGCTCTGCGCTGCCCCGAATCGCAGCCGGGGCCGGCACAGAGGGGGAGAGGTGGGTGGGAGAGCCGGCGAGGAGCGGGGAGGCGGTGGTGTCACCAAACGAGACGGGAAGAGCTTACCAACAGCGATGAGGTGCAGATAAGCAGGCACTCCTTCCGCTCAGCGCTGGGAACACGGAGGGTAGCTCCGCCAAACCGCGTTCACATCAAAATCCATCACTTTTGATACAGGAGATGTTAACATATTTAATCATTCAATACATATTCATTGTTATTCTAGCAAATGATTGGTCACAGTTTCTTCGCCTACCACGTAAATGACTACGCAGGCCCACTGCCATTTTTGAGCCTGTGACTTCCTTAACCTTCCTGGGCGGGTGGGTTTCTGGAGTCGGTGGGCTGGGAGTCGGTGGTCGTGATCTCCCCCTCCCGGCATTGCCTTTCCCCTCGTTTCCCTTCACCCTGGCAGCACGGAGCGGTCCTTCCTGGACCGTCGACCGAGCGGGCTGTCGTTCACTGGGGCTTCTTAAAACAAAACAAAAAAGCCATTAATTTCTAGTGAAGTTTCTGTAGTTAATTGTTTCGAACCAAAACAAAAAGCCATTAATTCGCAACATTTCCCCCCTTTGAAAGTTCTGAAAATCGTTTCAATACTTTCATCCTAATTTTAAAATTTGATTATTTTTATAATACATTGATATACAATCCATTCACTGTATGCTGGTGGGAGCCTCGGGGTTGATTCTCTCTCATCCTGTTGTCTGGCTACTGCTCGGATAATCATCCGATTAAACGCAGTCTTGCTGTTTATTTGTTTTCTTAGACAAATAGTAAATCAGAATGATTGTGGGAAAGATTATCAGCAAGGCTAATGCAGTGCTAATCGATGATTTTACTCATGAACTCAAATTCCATCCTAATCCACTGAAGATTTTGTCTGTCCAACTTTCTTGCACATCCCGTTGAAGTTTCTGAGTATTGTCTTCTGTCTTCTCGAGTAAGTCCAAATCATGCTCTACGTCTTGAGTCACATTTGGAATACGTAGGCAACCACGGTCGATTCTATCCTTCAGATATCCACAGACCCCATGCTCTTTGAGTAAGAGCGTATCTAAAGCCGTTCTATTTTGTAAAGTCATCCTCGAAGTTGCCTGCAATTGCAAATTGAAATCCTTAAATCCCTTCCTGGCCACCTTTGCCAATCTTTCTACCTGTCCTGTTAGTTGATCTATCCATTCCCTATTCCTGCATGTTGCTAAAGGAGTTAATAAAGATTCCAAGGCCCAACCAATTTTCACTCCTGCTGAAGGTTCGTTCCATTCCTCCTCTATTTCTGACCTTTTTACCCGTTCCACTTTCAAATTTTCTAGTGTTCCTCTAAAAGGAGCTTTTTCCCAAATTGGACACAATGTTGGCACGCCTAATGTTATTTGCCGTACTTTGCCATCTGAAGGTAAATCCGTTGTCCAAGTTCCATCCCTCATTGCCCAAACCAAGCGTCCTGGACTCGGAACTGTCGACTTTTTACAACTTAGCATTGTTCCCCTTTTGGGTGCGTATGTCTCAGTCGATCGGAGGTCATTTTTAAGGCCTCTACAAAGACATCCATATTTTAAAGCAGCTGCTAAAGGAGGAATATCCTGAATCATTGCATCAACCGTACTGCAATTACGTATTTTGTTACACTTCCGCCATGACGCCAGATTTTCCTCTTCTCGCAATGAGCTTCCTTCATCATTTACGTTTGGCCAGGCTGCAAAACTCAGTCCATCCCAAGTAAAACACCAAGGAGCCTTAGCCCTGTACTGAAATCGAGATGAGACGGCCGTAGACCAAACGGAGCCCCAGTTTGCCTTCTGCTGTGTTTGATTAGTCTTACCGCATTTCCATTCCGTGATCATTCGGCTCACCTTTTTCTTTATCTGCTCATCGTAAGAACACCACCCTACGTTCCGAAGTCTTCCTGTCTTGGTGAAGACGTAATTTAATAATTTCTCACAATCAGCTCTACTCCCTGGAGACTTCCGTTGTTTCCTAATGTTCGTCACTTGTTCCTGCCACCCAATTACAGGTTTCTGTTCACAATGTCTGGTTTCATTTTTGCGTTCCAAAATGGTCAAATCCGTAGTGAAAATTCCCCATGGAATTGACTCACCTACCGCTCTCGGTATTGGAAGACAAGCGGTAATTTGTGACACGTTTTGCAAATTGGCAAACTCTTGGATTAATCCTAACATCACATTTTCGTCTTGGGTCTTTCTTGGGAGGTATATTAATTGTTCTGCCTCGGTTTGCCTTTTATTCCTTATTCTTCTGTCTTTTCTATCCTTTTCCCAATTCACTTGCAATTTGTCGGGATTAAAGTCTGGAATCTGAGCAAAATCAGCAAAATCACATCCCAATCCTAATGAATTTCCACATCTGACTGGCACTTCTTGTTCAGTTTTTACCGCAGACCAGGCTCCCACCAACATTGATCTCCAAATCAATATCCGTTCTCCCCAGACTTCGTAATGATATACGAGATGAGACGTATTTCAGAGTTAGCGTTGAAGTTTTGGGATCCCCGTGAACAACTTGCCATGATGTGGGGGCTTTCTTCACCCTGGTGCAATGTATCCACGCTTCCGATTCAGCTATCTTGATGGCGGTGAAGGTAGTCAGCAGTCCTTGAAAGGGTCCCTTCTGACGTTCCTGAAGGGGTTCTGCAGTCCAGGTCTTCCCATAGACGTAATCTCCCGGTTGGAAATCACGTACTGGATTTTCCAAAGTCAAAGGTCGGTTCCACACCAGGAAACTCCGTAGGGCTGTCAAGGTGCGTCCTAGAGAAATCAAATACCGATACAAATCATGTTTCCCTTTTGTACACATTCCCACAGCAGAATTGGGAGATTCGTACGGTTTTCCGTACAGAATTTCTTATGGGCTTACCCCCGCCTGTCCTCGGCTGTACCCGTATCCTTAAGAGGGCCTGAGGTACCTTAAGGTAAAGCCAGAGGCCATTTTAAATTTGATTCCTGACATTTCTTGCCCATTTGTCTTTTTATACTCTGATTCATTCTTTCTACTTTTCCACTAGCTTGTGGTCTCCACGGCATACGTAAATCCCATTGGATTCCTGATGCTTTCCTCGCTTCCTGTACTATCTCGGCTATGAAGTGTGGTCCCCTCTCTGATGACATTCCCAGGGGAACCCCAAATCTTGGTATTATTTCTTGCAACAGTCGCTTTCCTACTTCTCGGGCTTGGTTGGTGCGACAAGGAAATGCTTCAGGCCACCCGGAAGAGGTATCCACTAACACCAGTAAATGCTGGTATCCTCCTGGTTTTGGGAATTCCGAAAAATCTATTTGCCAGTAATCTCCTGGCTCTGTTCCTAATCTTAGATGTCCGAAGAGGGGTTTCTTTGTATTTATTGGGTTATATTTTAAACAAATCTCACACTTCATTGTTATTGCTTTGATTATTCCCATCATTTTTACAGAAACCATGCTTTTCTTCAAAAGGGCCATTAACGCTTCCGCTCCCCGATGACATTCTCCATGCTTAATTCGAGCCATTTCCCTCCTTCCCACTGGCGGTACTACTGCCTGTCCTTGTTCGTTTACTAGCCGCCCTGCCAAATTCTTTCTTGCTTTTAATAACTGACCTAATTTCTCATCTTCCGGTGAATATTTAGGCCTTTCCCTAGGCAATTTGGCTTCCCTCTGGGGTATTAATGCCATCAACACCTTACTTTTGGCCACTGCCTTTGCTGTTCTGTCTGCTAATCTATTCCCTGCCATTTCCTGAGCAGTTCCCGTTTGCTGTGCTTTACAGCGCGTGATTGCTGCAGCCCTCGGCTGCTGGACAGCTTTCAACGGAGCGGCTATTTCTTCTTTACGCTTAATAGGCAATCCTCGTGCTGACGAAAGTCCTCTTTCTTTCCGCAAGATTCCATGGGCATGTACCACTCCGAAGGCATATTTAGAGTCTCTCCATATATTCACTCGTTTCCCTTGACTTATTACCAGAGCTCTTGTTAGGGCTACGGTTTCTGCCTTCTGGGCTGAGGTGTCGCTGGGCAGAGCTTCAGCCTCGGTGACCTGGGTTTCTGTAGTAATTGCGTATGCCGCATATCGAATTCCACTTTCCGCAAAGCTGCTGCCGTCTGTAAACGGTTCCCAGTCTGGTTCTGTTAATGGAATATCTTCTAAATCCGACCTGCTGGAACAGACATACTCGATAGCAGTCAGCCAGCCGTGCTCAGCCGGACCTTCTGCTTGTTGAACATTCCAAAAGACAGCAGGATTAACAACGTTAGTAGTTTTCAGAGTAACATCATCTTGTTCTAGCAACACAACCTGATACTTCATCATTCTACTCGGGGATAACGATGCCCTCCTTTTTGTTCCAAAACTTGAGAAACCATATGGGGTACATATACGGTCATTTTATGCCCCAAGGTCAATTTTCGAGCTTCTTGGATTAACATAACCGTAGCTGCCGCTGCTCGTAGGCAGCTAGGCCATCCTGTACTTACTGGGACAAGTTGTTTGGAAAAATATCCCACCGGCCTCTTCCAGCTTCCAAGATACTGTGTCAGTACTCCGAGGGCTATATGTTGTCTCTCATGTACAAAGAGCTGAAAGTCTTTGTTTAAATCCGGTAATCCCAAGGCTGGAGCTGTCATTAAAGCCCTTTTTAAATCTTGATACGCTTTTCTTTGTTCTGCTCCCCACACAAAAGGTGCTCCCTTTAAGGCTTCATACAAGGGCTTACCATCAGTCCGTAATTCATTATCCATAACCGGCGCCAGCCGGTCATTCCCAGAAAGTCACGCAACTCTCGTGTATCTTTGGGTTCAGATATTTCACGTGTAGCCTCTGTCCGACTCATCCCCAGCTGTCTCTGCCCTTTCGAGGCTTCAAAGCCCAAATATGTAACAGTCGTCTGAGCGATTCGTGCCTCGTTCTTACACACCTTCGATCCGCTTTGTCCCCAAAAGGTCAACAGATTTCTGGTTACCTGCAAACGGGTGTCCTTTGTCAGGGCAGCCGCTACGATGTCATCTGCATACTGCAAAACCAGATGTTCTCTGTCTAAATTTGAGTCCGTCTTCCATCCTTCCAATCCCTTCGCTAATTGATTTCCAAATCTAGTCGGACTGTTCTTGAATCTGTGTGGAAGTCTAGTCCACGTTAGTTGAGTCTTTCGTCCTGTACGTGGGCTCTCCCACTCAAAGGCAAAGAGTTCCTTGCTCCCTTCTTCCAGAGGTATGCAAAAGAAAGCGTCCTTTAAATCAAGCACTGTAAACCACTCATGGTTTTCATTCAAAGTCGTTAATAAAGCGTAGGGATTCGCTACGACAGGATGTATATCTTTGACGATTAAGTTTATTGCTCTAAGATCTAGCACTAACCTATAATCTCCTGTTGGCTTCTGAGCTGGTAATGTTGGTGTAGTACATTCAGACTCACATTCCTCTCAAATTTTATATTCCAAAAATTTATCAATCAATCTCTTAATTCCCTCTTTCGCTTCTGGTTTCAAAGGATATTGTTTCCGTCTTACTGGCCTAACGTGATCTTTTAATTCAGTTTTTACCGGGCTAGCTGCCTTTGATTTTCCTGGGATACTGGTGTCCCCTACCATGGGTATTACTGCATTTTCTGCCTCTTCTGGTATTTTAAATTCTTCGGTTGATTCCTGTAGCATCATAATATGACCGGTTCTTGTCTCAGGTATTGTTAATAAAATTTCCCCGTTTTCAAAGCTAATTTGTGCTTTTAACTTATTCAACAAATCTCTCCCTGTTAAAGATACCGGACATTCTGGCATATACAAACATTTGTGTGTTAAATTTTTATTCCCACATTTCAAATTAAGCAGCTCCAAAAATGGCCTGCTCTCAGCTTTTCCCGTGGCACCCACAACATTTGCTATTTTATCACGGATTTTTCCTTTACGAGTATTTAAAACCGAATACGTAGCCCCGGTATCTGCTAAAAATTCCACCGTTTCTGTCCCCAGCTTTATTCTGCCCGGAGGCTCTGCTGGGGCTGCAGCCTCCGCGTCCCTGTTCTGGTCCTGCCCTCGTCCGTTGTCCGGCTCTGCGCGAAACTGGGGAGGCCGTTGGCTCTCCTCGCTCATCCTCTGAACTGGAACTCTCACTTTGTTGTCCTCCTTGATTTCCTTGATCCAAATTCGGAGAAACCTCTAATTCAATTTCTTCTTCCTGAATTGCTTTGGCTTTTATACATCTTTTCCTTACATCACAAGCAGAACGACACTTCCTCGCTTTTCTTTTCCCGTGTTCTGCAATCAAACTCAGAGCCGAAACATCTCTACTTATTAAATGGCAATTTAATTCATTTTGCCAATCTGTTCGATTCCTCAAATAAAAGAATAGATCTACATATGGAACTTCATCCCGTTTTCCTTCTCTTCTACAGAACAACATTAACTGCAATATTGTATTATAATTTAAAGTTCCATTTTCTGGCCATTTTTCCTGATCATCCAACGTATACAGTGGCCACCAATGATTGCAATGTTCAACCATTTTATGCTTTAACGAATCTCCCCCTGCTTCTACCCAATGTTTTAAAGGCATCCCAGGGGTGAAGTTTTAGGAATCTGATTGTTATCAACCTAGTTACCAGTACTCTTACTCTTAAACATACTCTTAAATCCTCTTCCAAGTTTCTTAGCCATAATATTACCAAATATACACAAATAATTATATACAAATAATTATATACAAGCTGTACACAAATAATTGTATACAAATGATTATATACAAACAGCAAAATCTTATAGGCATGTAGGTTTTACTTATTCCCAATTCCGTACGTCCAGCCCTGCAATAGCTTTCGCTTACGTCTCACGGGCAGACGCTCAGTCCAACCCTGCGCAGCTTTCGCCGCGCCTGACAGGCAGAGCCGGGGACCCTAACCCCTTTCCAGATTCAGAGGAGAAGTGCCTTACCGCTCTCCAGGGGACGTCACAAAGAGCCTTACGGATCGGGGATCGATGGCTGTCCCCGAGAACCCCTCGGTGCCGGCTGGAACCGATCAGGTCCCCGACTGCTCCGGTCTCTCAGCGAGGTCCCATCTGGGTTGCCAAAAACTGTCACCAAACGAGACGGGAAGAACTTACCAACAGTGATGAGATGCAGATAAGCAGGCACTCCTTCCGTTCAGTGCTGGGAACACGGAGGGTAGCTCCGCCAAACCGCATTCACATCAAAATCCATCACTTTTGATACAGGAGATGTTAACATATTTAATCATTCAATACATACTCATTGTTATTCCAGCAAATGATTGGTTACAGTTTCTTCGCCTACCACGTAAATGACTACGCAGGCCCACTGCCATTTTTGAGACTGTGACTTCCTTAACCTTCCTGGGCGGGTGGGTTTCTGGAGTCGGTGGGCTGGGAGTCGGTGGTCGTGATCTCCCCCTCCCGGCATTGCCTTTCCCCTCGTTTCCCTTCACCCTGGCAGCACGGAGCGGTCCTTCCTGGACCGTCGACCGAGCGGGCTGTCGTTCACTGGGGCTTCTTAAAACAAAACAAAAAAGCCATTAATTTCTAGTGAAGTTTCTGTAGTTAATTGTTTCGAACCAAAACAAAAAGCCATTAATTCGCAACAGTGGGAGAGCCCAGGTTTGCTCTGCGCCCCGGGTCGAGCCAGTGGGTGACCCCCCGAGCCGCTCGCTGGGTCGGTGACGGACCCTCCCATGTCCCCCGCTTGCAGCATGTGGAAGGTCTGAGCCCTCTCCCACCTTCGCCGGGACACCATGGACACTGAAGCCGTGCAGCCCCAGGAGGCCTCGCTGACGGTCAACGAGCAGGTACGAGCATCGCCGGCTCCAGCCCCGCTGCACCCCTTCGCACCCCACAACCGGGAGGGCCACGGGGTGGGGAGTTGGGGTTTGGAGCCCCAGTGCGTGCCGTGGCACGGGGTGAAAAACCATCTCACTGCTGCCCCGTGCTCACCACCCCCCGATTGCCCCCACACTTGGGCATGCGGGTGTTCGGCCCCATCTTTCGGAGCTTGGCTGCCTCATCTCGGGGGGTTTTAACCATGAAGAGGGGGCGTGAGGTCCTCGTCCCGCAGCCTCGCTGTTCGGAAGAGATCTTTGCTCCGGGGTTTGGCTGCCTGCAGCACGGGAGAGCTGGAGGAGGAGCAGGTACCTCTGCTCATCACTCTCCGTGTCTCCCTGATACGGGGGAAACGGTATCACGATTCAGAGGGCTCGCCCGACCCTGGGTCAGAGCCGCGGGGCTGTAGATCAGCGCTCGCTCTAGTGCTGCAGATACGGTGGTGCCGGCTCTGCCGGGGGTGCTGCGGCCGCTGGCAGCCGTGTTTGACCTGCTGAAGGTGTCATCCGCTGATGCGTGCGGAGCTGGGCTTATCAGAGCCCAGAAGCTGCTGATTAACTAAAGCAGCGAGGTGCTGGGGGGGCTGCGATCCCCCCATCGATCCCTCCTCGAGGGGACGGGGTGGGCTCTGCCTGGTTTGTTTTAAGGGTCACCCTAAGAGACGTCCCGCGGGGCAGGGGGAGCTTCCTCGCTCTGCCCCGGGGCGCGTGGCCGGGGGACACCGCCGTGCGGTTGGGCGCGCGGAGCTGATGGACATTTTGGGGCACGTTTGCAGGTTATTGTCATGTCCAGCCATGAAACCATCCGAGTGCTGGAGGTCGGCGTGGACACCCCGCTGCCGGCCAAGGAGGACCGGAAAGCCTTGGAGATGTCAGCAGGGGAGGTAGCGCAGGGCTCCCCGGGAGAGAGCGGCCACCCGGGCAGAGAGGACGTCCCACCCAGCACCCAGAGCTCATGCAGCGGGGAGGCGGCCGGTAAGACACCGTCCTTCCCCGGGGCTCATTCCCTGGGCTGCCCCTGCTCCGTCCATCCCTGCGAGCCAGCTTGGGCTCTGGACCGCTGGGTCGGAGCCAGGAGGACGAGCTGCACCCGTCGGCGCAGGCAGACTCGCACCCTGCTCCGGAGCATCCCCGTGCCGAGCTGGATCTAGGAGTTAGCAAACCCAGTTCCTCCTCCGGGAGCTGATGGGGAAAAGCATACTGCATCGAGGACAGCCCTCAAACACGGGCTTAAAATAGAGAGGACATCTGTCGATGAGCTGTTTTGCTGGGGAGCTCAGTTTTCCCACAGCCGCATAGAACAGGGGCTTGGGTTTCCTCTCCCCCTCGCCCTGGCTGCTCCGAGGTGCCGGGCTCGCTGCGGGTGCATCCCTTCTCGCATGGGAATGCAGCTCTGGAAATAAGCCTTCAGGGAGATCCCGCTTTATTCCTCGCTGTTTTCTGGCCAGCACCCCAATCCTTCTGCAGGGCCATCCCGAATCCGCCTGCAAGCGCCCCTGTCCCGTCCCCTCTCCTGCCACTCTTGTGCTTTATTTATTAATAAGACTTTCCTCTGGTTGTCACCTCCGTTCCGTATTCGGAGCACAACCAGATCCCCGCGGTTTTGCCAAAAAGAAAAAAAAAAAAAGGGCAGGATCGTAGCTTGTTTGAGGCCGGTTGGTGAGAGGAGGCGGCGAGCGTCCCTCCACGCTGGGGGATGCTCTGATCCTGCTGGAGGGGAGGAAAAGCAGGGCAGGCTACACAAAACCCATCGGAGCTGGCAGCATCGCTGCCCCGTAGCACGGTCTTTGTCATTTGGGAAGTGCCGGGTGTTACCTGTGCTTGGTTTTGGTAGGAAATTAAAATTAAAAAAAAAAAAGGCTTTTTAAAATCTTGCCGACCTGTAGTTATTTCTGGGCGAGGAACCAGACCCACGAAATGCCTGGCTCTTAGCTGAGACAAGTATTTATTTGGTAAAACTTTTTTTCTGCCAAAGGAGAAGGCAGGAAAAGGGTGGTTTTCTTTTTACAAAAATAGAAGAGGATTAAGTGGATTTTATACCCGAGGGTTGCCATTATTAGAAGTTGAGCAGAATAAATACAAGAGGTTGCTCAAAAAACAAGTAGGTCTTTTGCAAGTAATAAATATGGATTAGGCGCAAGGTTTCCTCTCTCTCGGATGTTCGCGATAACTAAGAAATATGAACGTATTCTGTGAATTGGGGCGCAGGGTTGAAAGACGCCGAGCGAAGCTCAGCCCACGGGAGCCCCCCCTCTGCGGGCGCTGGCCGGGCGATCTCCGTCCCTTCCCTTTCCAGCTCCCCCTTCCCGGGTGAACGGTTCGGGGGCTGACACCACTTTAATTGCTGCCAATTTTGGAGCCGGCAGCTGGCGGAGGAAAATATCTCCTGCCGGATCCGACAGCCCGAGAGAGGCGCGCGCAGCCCAGCAAACCACTTAGAGGCGACCGCTCCTTTTTACCGCCCTTAGCCCCCCTATTTCCCACACTTATCCCTCCCCAAATCACCCAGACCTCTCCCTGCTCCCTCCTTTGCCTCCTCCCCAAAACATCCTGCACGAAGCCCCCAAATGCCCTCCCTCTGCGTCCCGTAACCTGGGCAGCGACCCCACCTTGGGGGACCCGGAGCGCTGCTCCCGAGGATGCCCCACGCTGGGTTTCACGCTGGCTCCGTGGGGCTGCGGCTCCCCCGGGACACCCATGGGACGGTGTTTGTTCCCTGGGTGTGCGTAATTTGGGTGCCCCCCACCCTCACCCCCGTCCTTTGCGCAGACGAGCTGCTATCGCTCAGCCGGTGGCACCTCTCCAACCCGTCTCTCCTCTGCCCTTCCCCAGGCAAAGCCAAACCGGCGGCCGGAGCATCCCCCAGCGCCGTCCCTTCCGTCGGCACCTTCAGCCACGCCACGAGCCAGCAGCCGCAGACGGTGGCCCCGCTGGCCGTGCAAGCCAGCCCGCAGGTAACTACCCCGCGGCCGCGGAGCGGGACGGGAGAGGGGGGAGAGGGCTGGGGTGGCGGGGATGGGGGGGGGGGGGCACACACACGAGGTGGGGACCCCCGGGGAGGCGTCCGCTTGCTGTAGGCAAACCCCGAGGGCAGAGACGACCGCTCGTGGCGCGGGGTGCAGGCCCTACGCCCCGAACCGAGGCGGTTTCCCTCTGCTTGGCGCCCTCGCCAAGGGCCTTGCGCCGCCGAGGTGCTGCCAGAGACGCGTCAGGTGGTTTGCGAGGTGGGGGGGGGAACACCCCGCATTCCTCTCCCCCCCCCCCCGCCCCAATCTCCCCACGGAGAGGGGGCTCCACGGAGCTGGGAACCCAGCTGCTGAGATGGGAGGGAGCCCGGGCCGCCCGGCCGCCGGGTCTACGCGCCCCTTTGCAAAGACTTATGCTCCGCTGATGCTGTCTGCAGTGGCGTTGATTTTTGTTCTTTTTTAAATCTTGTTTACTTTTGCAGGTCTTGACTCAGGAAAACTTAGCAACAGTTGTGACAGGAGTAATGGTTCCAGCAGGGACAGTTACTCAACCTCTTCTTATCCCCATCAGTATTGCAGGTCAAGTGGCAGGTCAGCAGGGGCTGGCTGTGTGGACATTTCCTACAGCAACGGTCGCTGCCCTTCCCGGATTGACGGCTGCTTCTCCTACAGGGGGAATTTTCAAACCGCCTATAGCCAATCTGCAAGGTAACCGCCACTCTTCTGCTTTGCAGCCTCCTTAATCCGTCCTCCCCCAGCTTGCGCCGAATCCAGGCCGTCCTCTCCAGGAGGGGTCTGAAACCGGAGTTTAATTACGGGGACTTGTTTGCGGCTCCCCGAGTACAAAAAGGTGCCGGGAGCGTGGGAGAAGGGGAGGGCGGGATGAGGAGGGCGACAGGGAGGAAGGCAGCGCACAGGGATGGGATGTGAGGTCCAGCTTAGATCTGGGGCTCGGGCTCCGGCACCCCGTTGCAGCGGGTGGGGTTTGGCGAGGCGGGGAGCCCTGCGGGCGTGAGAGCAGGGGGATCCGTGCCTCTCCGGCGATGCCGGGGCCAGGGGTCGTGCCCTTCCCTGTAAGAGGGAATCGTCTCCTCTGGAGCTCCCGCGAGGGAAGGAGCCTGTCCCAGGAGTGATTCGTAGGCAGGGGAGCTGCCGGCACCCCGGAGGTGCCCCTCACCCTCTGTGCTGGCAGCAGCACCCGGTTGGGGTTGGACCCAGCACCCCAGCCGGGCAGGATGAGTCCTGCTGTAGCGCAGGGGCTCGGCGCTGCCTGTTACACCTCGCGCTGCGATAACGCGAGCGTGCGGAGACGAATCACCTGGTGATTCGGTTCCCTTTGGGGAGGGACAGCGAGCGGTGGGGGGGGACACCGAGCTCAGGGTCTCCCTGGCGTCCCCGTCTCCCCCCCGGCTCACGCTCTCTCCGTCTCTTTGCTTCGCAGCCGCCGCCGTACTGAACACAGCCATCCAAGCACCGGTGCAGCCTGCCCAGCCGCTGCAGGCTGCGGTCCAGCCCCGGCCCCCCCTCCAGCCCCCCGGCGTCTTCCCCGCCGCGCCCGGCCAGCCCCCCATCCTGCCGCAGCCCGCCGCAGCGCCCACGCCGCCCGTGGCCAAGCCGTTAGAGACGCAGACCCAGATCACCGTCCAACCTGCCGGATTTGCCTTTAACCCCGGCATAGTAAGGAGCCTGGCAGCCCGCGGCGTGGAGCCGGGCGAGTTCGGCACCCGCTCCCCTTTAGCCGGTGCCTTACGTGGCCGCAGAGAGCCGCGAGAAGTTGTGCTTCCCCGGGGACGAAGCACTCTGGTTCAGCCGTCGTCTCCCGGGGGCTGGTGCAAGATCCCAGCCTCAGTTTCCCCATCCCTGGCGAACGACGAGCGACCGCGCAGGCAGCTTTGCTTGAGGCAAAAACTAAAGGATGGATTTAAGGACGTCAAGGGACCGCATCCCATCAGGGCGGCGAGGCAGGAGGCGCCCTGCCATGGGGAAGGGGGTGGCCGGCCGTGCGCGGCGGGGGGGACGCGGTGGCCTGGGGTGCCACCCACGTCTCTGACCCCCGGCTTTCGGTTCTCCGCAGATCAGCGCGGCTTCTCTCGGGGGTCAAACCCAGCTCCTCGGCTCCTTGGCAGCCGCCCCCGTGATCGCAAACACCATCTCCAGCGTGCAGGGCATCACGGGCCAGATCCTGACCAACACTCAGGGCCAGGTACCGCTGGGGAGGGACCTGCCCTTCCAAACCCACCGCCGGCTGCGCCGTCCCCCCCCCCACCCCGGGGTTGTTTCTCCTGGGGGAGGCGGGGATGGACGTGGGTGCGTGGGTGCCCCCCCCGCCACCACCCCCAGGAAGGGTGTTCGCAGGATGCAACCCCCCCAGCCCTGGCTCTCCTCCCTTCGCCCAGGTGATCGGGACCCTGCCGTGGGTGGTGAATCCCCCCGGGATGGCGGCGGCCGGCCCTGCCCCGGCCGCTCTGCCGGCCCAGAACCTGCAGGTACAGACGGTGACGCCGCAGCTGCTGCTCAATGCCCAGGGCCAGGTCATCGCCACGCTGGCCGGCAGCGCCATCCAGGCGGCCGCCATCAAGAAAACCGGCACCCCCGAGCCCCCCGCCAAGAACGAGGTGAGCGACGGGCACGGGGCTGACGGCCGCGTGGCCAAAGGGCTGGCAGCGTCCCCGGCTGCGTGGCTTTGGCAGCACGTGAGCAGCTTTGGGACCCAGACACGTGGCTTTGGGACCCGGACACGTGGCTTTTGGAGCACGTGAGCACCTTTGGGATGCGGCCACGTTGCTTTTGGAGCACGTGAGCATCTTTGGGACCTGGCCGTGTGGCTTTGGGACACAGCCACGTTGCTTTGGGAGCACATAAGCATCTTTGGGACCCAGACACGTGGCTTTGGGACCTGGACACGTGGCTTTGGGACCCAGACATGTGGCTTTGGGACCCGGACACGTGGCTTTGGGACCCAGACACGTGGCTTTGGGACCCAGACATGTGGCTTTGGGACCCGGACACGTTGCTTTGGGAGCACGTGAGCACCTTTGGGATGCAGCCACGTTGCTATTGGAGCACGTGAGCATCTTTGGGACCTGGCCGTGTGGCTTTGGGACCCAGCCACGTTGCTTTGGGAGCATGTGAGCATCTTTGGGACGTGGCTGCATTGCTTTGGGACCCAGCCACGTGGCTTTGGGACCCAGCCACGTTGCTTTGGGAGCATGTGAGCATCTTTGGGACGTGGCTGCATTGCTTTGAGACCCGGCCACGTTGCTCTGGAAGCATGTGAGCATCTTTGGGACCCAGGCACATTGCTTTGGGAGCACATGAGCATCTTTGGGACCTGGCCACCTGGCTTCAGCACCCAGCCACGTTGCTTTGGAATGTGGCCACGTTGCTCTGGAAGCATGTGAGCATCTTTGGGACGTGGCTGCGTTGCTTTAGGACCTGGCCATGTTGCTCTGGAAGCACGAGAGCATCCTTGGGACCCAGCTGCGTTGCTTTGGGACCCAACCACATTGCTTTGGGAGGACCTGAGCAGCTTTGGGACCCGGCCACGTTGCTTTGGGACCCGGCCACATTGCTTTGGGAGGACCTGAGCAGCTTTGGGACCTGGCCACGTTGCTTTGGGACCCAACCACGTTGCTTTGGGAGGACCTGAGCAGCTTTGGGACCCGGCCACGTTGCTTTGGGACCCAACCACGTTGCTTTGGCAGCACGTGAGCAGCTTTGGGACCCAACCACGTTGCTTTTGGAGCACGTGAGCATCTTTGGGACCTGGCCATGTTGCTTTGGGACCCGGCCACCTTGCTTTGGGAGCCTGTGAGCATCTTCGGGACGTGTCCCCTCCTGCCCCGCAGTGCTGCCCGGTGGGGCATCCCACTCTCTCTGGGAATTTCCCAGCTGGGATCGGACGTGACCAAGCCTCACCTTGGCCTGAGCAGAGGTGCTGGTCGCCCCCACACCTACGTGGCGGGACACCCCAAAACCCAGTGCAGAATTGTCACCGCCCCATTCCCAGCACGGAGCTGGGTGGTTTCCAGTGTCACCGCTCCGTCCCAGCCTGTCTCACCTCCACCGTCAGCAAAAGCAAGGCGGTGACCGCTCTCCTGCCACCGTACGGATGGAGCCGGTGGGCAGGGAGCAGCCCGGCCATGGCGCTGGAAGAGGGGGAGCCCCCGCTCTGGGGGTGCTGACCCTCCCCTCTGCCCCAGGTCCAGCCCATCCAGCCGGCCCCGGCTCTCTCCCAGCCGGCCGTGGTGATGGCAAACCCTGCCCCGGCGGCAAAGGCTTCCTCCGTGCCCGTCCCCATCACCTGCTCGGAGACCCCCACCGTCAGCCAGCTGGTCTCCAGTGAGTCACCACGAGGGATACTGGGGGAATGCCGGGGACTGGGATCCCCTGGGAAGAGGGATACTGGGGTCTGGGATCCCCTGGGATGGGGAGGGGATGCTGGGGATACTGGGGGGGATACTGGGGGGATGCCAGGCTCTGGGATCCCCTGGGATGGGGAGAGGATGCTGGGGATACTGGGGGGGATACTGGGGGGATGCCAGGCTCTGGGATCCCCTGGGATGGGGAGAGGATGCTGCGCGCCCGCGCTCTGCGTCCTCGGGGATGACCGCTGGCACCCAGCCTTCGTTATGGAGCCTAACGAAGGGGATGCTCGTTATGGGGGGGGGGTGGGGAGAGGCGGCTCCGTGGCCGTTTCACGGCAGCCCCCGCGTCCCTCCGCCGGCAGAGCCCCCGGCTCCCAACAGCAGCGCGGAGGAGGACGGGATTAACCTGGAGGAGATCCGGGAATTCGCCAAGAACTTCAAGATCCGACGCTTGTCCCTCGGCCTGACGCAGACGCAGGTGGGACAGGCCCTGACGGCCACCGAGGGACCGGCCTACAGCCAGTCGGCCATCTGCAGGTACCGGGGGGCCGGGGGCTGCGCCCCGGGGGCAGGCGGGGAAAAGGAGGGGGGAAATCGGGGAAAAGGAGGAGAACTGGAGAAAGGGAGAACTGGAGAAAGGGAGGAGAATGAGGGAAAGGGAGGAGAATTAGGGAAAGGGAGGGAAGTTGGAGAGAAGAGGGAAAATTGGGAGAAAGGAGGAAAATTAGAGAAAGGGAGGAAAATCGGAGAAAGGGAGGAAAATTGGAAGGAAGGAAGTCAGAGAGAAGGAGGAAAATTGGAGAAAAGGAGGAAAATTAGAGAGTGGGAGAATTGGAGAAAAGAAGGAAAATTGGGAGAAAGGAAAATTAGAGAAAGGGAAGAGAATTGGAGAAGGAGGAAAATTGAAGAAAAAGAGGAAAATTAGAGAATGGGAGGGAAGTTGGAGAAAGGGAGGAAAATTGGAGGAAAGGAAAGTTAGGGAAAGGGAGAAAAATGGGAGAAAAGGGGGAAAAGTAAACAAAAGAAAAATTAGCAAAAGGGAGGAAAGGAAAATTGGAGAAAAGGAAAAATGGATAAAAGGAGGGAAAATGGATAAAAGGGGGAAAATCAGAGAAGAGAGGGGAAATCGGAGAAAAGGAGGAGAACTAGAGAAAGGGAGGGAAATGGGAGAAAGGGAGCAAAATTAGAGGAAGAGAGGAAAGCTGGAGAAAGGGAGAACTGGGGAAGAGGAGGAAAATTGGAGAAGAGGAAAATCAGGGAAAGGGAGGAAAATGGGAGGAAAGGAGGAAAATGGGAGGAGAGAAGGGTGGGTGGGGTCGCTGCCCACGAAGCTCCTCACCGCGGCGTCGCTCCCCGCCGCGGTCTCGCCCGCCGAAGGCAGCGGTGCCACCAACCCCGTCACGGCGTCCCCCCCGTCCTCGCCGCGTCCCCCCCGTCCTCGCCGCGCCCCTGAGGGTTTCTCGGTGCCCGTTGCAGGTTCGAGAAGCTGGACATCACCCCCAAGAGCGCCCAGAAGCTGAAACCGGTGCTGGAGAAGTGGTTGAGCGAAGCTGAGCTCCGTAACCAAGAGGGGCAACAAAACCTGATGGAATTCGTGGGGGGGGAACCCTCCAAAAAACGGAAGCGCCGTACCTCCTTCACCCCGCAAGCCATCGAGGCTCTCAACGCCTACTTTGAGAAGAACGCCTTGCCCACCGGCCAGGAGATCACCGAGATCGCCAAGGAGCTCAACTACGACCGCGAAGTCGTCCGCGTCTGGTTCTGCAACCGCCGGCAGACCCTCAAAAACACCAGTAAACTCAACGTCTTTCAGATCCCCTAAATCGGGGACGGGGACGGGGACGTCCCCCCCCCACCCCGTCGCCCACCCCGACCTCCTGCCATCAGCACTTTTGCCACCGACTTTGTCCCCCAGCCCCGCGGTGGGCGCTGGGGTCTCCACCACCCCACCGTGCCCGTAGGTGTGTCCGTGTGTCCGTCTCCCTTTCCTCCACATCACACATGACCTAAGCGTGTTCGCGTCGGGTGTCACGCCTGCCTCATGCCTCCTCCTGCCTGTAACGTGCGTGGTGACGGACCCCCTGCCTGCACGCACCGCCTCTCCTGCCCCCCAAGTGTTGTCGTCCCTCCCCCCCCAAAAAAAGGAGTGATATTCATTTTTTGGCCGTTTTCCCGTGTTTCCGAGGTAGCGTCACGGCTCGCTAGGGGTGAGCCCCAATTTAATTTCACCCCCACTTTGATTTCGGCGGTCCCCCGCCTCGTGCCCGCCAGCGCGAGGGGCTTCTCGGTGCAACCCCCCCCACCATGGGGACATCGCCGTGGGGGATGGTTGGGGACTTCACCGGGCTCCCCACCGTCCCGAGAGGGTTTAGGGGAGGTGAACCCCGTAATGGAGGCAGCACCCCCTGCCCGCCTCCCCCCACCCTGAGCCCAGGGGCCAGGCAGGTTGGGGGGGGGCTCCATCCCTCGCCCGGGGAGTGATGGGGAGAGGCGACGGCTGGAGGGGGAGGTTGGGGGGGGACGGGGAGGGGACGCCGGGTCGCCCCGCCAGGGACACGGCAGACTGATGCACTTGATGTAGTGGTGTGAAATAAACAGTATTTTTCTTTTTTCTTTTCCTTTCTCCTTTTTTCCGGAGGGGGGGGGAGGAAAGGGGGGGTGGGGGGTGTCCCTACTCACCCTCCCCTGTCCCAAACCCTGGGGGACGTGGAGGGAGGGCTGCTCTTGGCACCCAGCTGTGGCCCCCCGTGCTGCCAGCACTCGGGTTTTTGGGGAAGTGGCTCCGAGGACGGAGCTGGGCCGGCATCGTTCCCTCCATCCCCGCAGCAGCCCCGGGAGGGAGGAAAGCACGGCCCCCGGCCCGAACCGGCTGAGTCCCGCGCAACTCAGCGCACGCATGAGCCGGGGCCCGGACTCGAACCCGCGATCCTCCGGGAGGCGCCGCACGGACCCGAGCGCCCCACGCCGCGCCGCTGGCGCCCCGCCCCCCGGCCAATCCCCGCGCGGCTGGCCCGGCACGAAGCTCTCCATTGGTTACCGCCCGCCGCGCGTCACCCGACGGCCCTCGGCTCCCATTGGCTGGGCGCGGCGGTGGGGCGGGGCCACCTCCCCGCTGGCGGCGGGGGCGGGGGGTCCGCGGCGCCACCGCCTCCATCTTGCGGGGGCCGCGGCCCGGGGCCCTCGGCGGGGCGGGAGCGGGCGCGGCGGGGCCGGGGGGGGCTCGGGGGTGCGGCCCCTCGGGAAGGCGGCCCTGGGGGTAGCGCGGGGCCTTGGGCGCGGCCGCGGGCAGCCCCTGGAGGGGCTTTGGCCTTTGGTGGGGGGGGGGGTGTCTGGGGCCAGGGCGGCCCCTTGGGGGTCGGCCGGGCGGCAGGGCCCCGGGGGGGGGGGGCGTCCCCGCGGGGGGCAGCCGCTTGGGGGGGGTGTAGGGCCTGGGGTCCCCTGGGGGTGCAGCCCCGGGGGGGAGTCAGGACGGCTCGGGGTCCCCGGAGGGTGAGGCCCCCTCGGGGGCATCTGTAGGCCTTGGGGTGCTTGGGGCTAGCGTGGCCCCTTGGAAGGGGGTCTGAAGGGTTGGGGGGGGGGGGCTGTGGGTTTGGGGTTGAGTCCCCTGCAGTGGGTTTTGGGGGTCCCCAAGTTAGCCACCCCAGGAGAGGGTCCCCGGGGGGGGGGGGGGGCTCGGTGCCCCCTCGGGGAGCGAGCTTACCTCTCCGCTGAGAGGGGCGACACACCGGGGCGCCCGCCGAGGAGCCCCCCCGCTGCCCTCCTCCACGGGGGACGCGGCCCCCTCGCCCGGGGCTTGCGCCCCGTGCCTGTGGGTGAGGATGGCCTGGGCTCTGAAGCTGCCGCTGGCGGACGAGGTGATCGAGTCTGGGCTGGTGCAGGACTTCGACGCCAGCCTGTCGGGCATCGGCCAGGAGCTGGGCGCTGGGGCCTACAGCATGAGGTAGGTGGGCTGCTCCGGCCACCTTAAAGGATCCGTCCTGCAACTGGGAGAGGGGCTGGCCGCCCCGGGGGGCTTGGGGTGGGCTGAGGAGCCCCAAAATGCACCTAAAGGTGGGGGACCGAGCTGCTCGCCAGCATGTTCGGCGGTGGCCGCAGCGTCACACCGGGGGACGGTTCAGGAGGGAGCCGGGCGCTCGGCTCCGGCACCAACCCTGGGACGTGGTGGTGGCCGCTTGAAGTTGGGATGGAGTCACGGTTGCAAAGAGCCCGTTGGCCGCTCAGGGCTTTGGGGGCTCGCTGGGCGGCCGTTTCGGAGAGTGGATGCGCTCGAGGGCGGGGGGCTGTGCAGCCCCTGCGCCGCTCTTGGTCTTTGGCATCCTGGTGTCCTTAAACTGCAGCTAAATCACCCAGCGTTAGTCCCACGCTTCTCCTCCGCTGCTGGTTAGAAGAGCCCGTGGCCGGTTGCTTTGGTTTTATGCAGCGTACGGTAATCGCCCCAGGAGCAGCGCTTTGCCCTGATTAATTACCCTCCCAGGGGAACACCAGCATGTTTTTTTCAAGTCAGACTAGCTCTGTTCTGACTCTGAGCTAAACCGGGAGCAAAGGAGAGGAGCAGGACCCCCACGGGGTCAAACGCCCCCCATGCATGAGTGCAGTGATCAGGATCGGGACCTCATAGCGTCAGATGCTCAAACCGTATCGCACAAGTACGTGGTTGGTGCTCCAGAGATGGGTCCCAGCTTGCTCTGTCCTCCCGATCCCGGCTCTGGCATCCAGCCGCTCGGCCGAGCCTCCGTGCAGCGGCGAGGCCAAAGCGCTGCGTCGTGCTCGCCGTTAGAGACCCGATAACGCCTCATTTCTTGGCTGCGTGAGTTGCAACGGGGAAGCGCAGCCCGTGGGTGAGGTGTTGGACTGGACGGGGTCTGCTGAGTCGGTCTGCGAGCAGCCACGTGCTTCCCCGCCGCCATCCTTGATTAATTGGCTCCATCGTGGGCCGGTGCAGATCCAGTGCCATCTGCAAGAGGGCTGCCTTGGTGTAATTTGGGGTGAGAGCTTTATTAGTTCCAATGCAACTTCTGTTCCGCTTGTTTTCATCCTGGGCTCCCCCTCGGCTGGAAGCGAGGAGAGAGGATGAGATGGATCCCTCCCCGCAGACCCGAGGCAGGAGCTGGGCATGCAGGTGGGTGGCGAAGAAAGGTCTGGAGGTCGGGGCTGAGGTTAAGCCGTCCGGGAGGAGGATGCCACAAGAGAACGCCTTGATGCAAGACCGGGGCTTTCTGAGGGGGCCGCAATTGGAAATGATAGAAGTCAGAATTAAAAATGACCCGTCGGGTGATTGCTCACGGTAAAACAGGCTGGAAAGCAACTTCCAGCCCCTGCCCTTCTCCAGGGGAAGTGGAAGAGCAGCTCTTCTCATCCAGCCTCCGTCTCTCCTTCCTTCCAGGGACGGGGAGAGCCAGCGCCTTCCCAAAGTTATCCCTGACCACCGTTAGGATCTGTCACAGCCTTTGGGGTTTGTTTAATTGGAGCGCTTGGAAAAAAAAAAAAACCAAAGTCCCAGAGGTGTGTGAGCTCGGAGGGAGCGCGGCCGTCACCTCTCCCGGCAACAGCAGCACCAAGCGCTGTGACCGGCAGCTTTTCGGAGGAGGGATTCCTTCCTTGTTACCTTTGATGGAGAGGGAGGGGATGAGTTTCCGTTGTGTGCAGGGGAGGTCCAGCGTTGCTTTGGGGGGGAGTCATGAAGCTTCGAAGCTCCTTTTCCTCCCCTTTCCCCTTCCTTTTGGGCAAGGGGTCCCGTGCAGAAACGCTCCCCTCTCAGAGAGGGCGAGCAAAGGTGTTGTGGATCACTTTACCGTGTAGACTTGCCTCCGTTGAGCTAAAACCCATTGACCATGCATCAAAGTTTTAATTGTGCGAGGAGATCTTGCAGCTGCGAGCTTCGAAGCATTTACATCCTTTACCTACCATGACTAACCCAGCTGGGCACCGGTTTTCAGCACCGGAGGTTTGAGCGGAGGTTTCCCGAGGCCACGGCTCTGCACGTCCCCGTGCCGTGCACCAAACGGGCTGCAAAGCTTTTCCACGCCGGTATTACCGGTGCAAAAGGGCTTTGAGCTCTGTGTTGGCAGCACGGTGGCTGTGCCACTGCTCTGAGCCCGACCTGCTGCCGAGCTGCGCTCTCTGCGGGACTCACTCGGCCATCTGAAACCCGACTCTCTTTTTCGGAGACTTTTCTTGACCTAAGCTGCCCGTAAATAGAGCGTGTGCCCCCGTAGGTGAGCGCGCCGACCTTCCTGTCCTGACATCTGACATTTTCTCTCTGTGTCGCGGGAAGGGGGGAAAGGTTTCAACAGGCACCTCGGGTTTTGAGCGCGTTTGTGGCTTTTCTGTGCTTGCCCCGCGGGGGTTTTCCGCTTTCATCCCTTCTCCCTATGGAAGAGGCACGTTACTACCTTGGGAACGAGCGCTGGTAGGTGGTGGTGGATGACGAGGGTTGTCGCTCGGCTGGAAGCTTTTTCTCGTTTGAGTTGCACGGTGGTGGGATTGCGCTTTGCGTTTGTTAACGAACCTGAATTCTTGGCGTTACTGTTGTTCCCTGGAATTAGGTTTTTAGGAGAGCAGAGGTGGCTTTGGAGGCGATAATCGGGCAGTGGCCAAATACTTCCATCGCAGGCAAGGTTTTTCTGTAATTATTTTTTTCCCTCTTTTCCAGGAGATTCTCTCCCACCCGAGAACCAGAGGCCTTAAGTGAAGTGTCTTTCCCCAAAAGCATGTTAAATTGCACAGTGAAATATTGTGGGTTTTATTTTAAAGGGCGGCGTGTCCCCAGGAGTTGCAGGAACTTCTCCAGGTGCCTTTGGAGCAGGCAGGACCGTGCGTGGGTTTGTCTAAAGAAAAATCCGCTGAGGGCTGCTCGGTTTGGCCACGCTGGGCATCACGGGGACGTCGCAGGGGGCTGCGTGTGGGACGTTGGGACCTGAAGGACTCGCAGCTTCCCGGCTCTCCCCAAACAACCCACAAAATGACTGCTCTGCTCTTGAACTTGGTGGGCGATGGCCGGGTGGGAGACTAGCAGGAGGCAAAATAACAAAGTACGTGCTGTGCCGCCGTGAATCGCCTTGCAGGTCACGGCCGTGGCCGCGGCGTTTTGCTGCCGTTTGCAGGTGGCTGAGGTTGTCCTTCCCCTGGAGATGCTGCGAAGACGCCAGGCCCAGGAGCTGCCGAGCTTTCCCTTGCTGTTTTATAACCATGTTGTCTCTATAAATATTTAATTTTTTATTGCGCCCTGCAACGCGTAAAGCTGACCCTATTACCTGGGTCCTATAGCACAGACACGTAACGGTGTCTGAACGCCCGGAGGTCCCAGCCGAGGGGCTCTTAGCAAAACCCGAGGCCGTTGCGATGGCGAAGGATCGCTCCCCGCAGGCGGGGGTATCGCAGCGATGCTCTGCCGACCTGTCCATGCGTGCAGAGTCGCACCGAGAGCGGCTCTGCTTCCCTGATAGCTCCTTGCAAAAGCAAACTGTCATTTGCTTGATGTGATTATTCCTGATTAATTGGGTTGGACTCTTGTTCCAGAAATACAGGGATGTGACTACCCCAAGTTTTTTTTTCCCCCTTTTGCAGCTCGCAATAAAATGCGGGTTTCGGGTCATGGTCATGCAGGGTCTTAGCGAACACAAATCTAGAGGCTGGATGTGGGGAGGTTTTGCAGGGATGGCTCTGCCGTTCCTCTTGGCAGGCATCCGAGCGGTGTTAGCGGCCGCGTGGAGCTTCTGGAGCCCTGAAAAGCAGCTTGTGATATTACAGCGGACCGCTGTGCTGCGTAACATGGATCCAGCATCGCGTGAGAGCTCTGCGTGCACGGGAAAAGTGAGTGAAAGCCGGGATGACGGCGATGTGCTGGCTCTCCGTGCGGGGAGGTCACAGTCGAGCTTTGCCTCTTTCTCACCCTGACTGTTTTTGTGCGAGGCAAAGCAAAAGAAAGTGCAAAAACTGGGGTGTTCCGAGGCTGCAGGCCTGGGATTGAAGCATTGCCATGTCAAAGCCTACGAGGAAAACGAGCGCTCACGCGCGCAGGAGAAGTACACCCTGCGTTCCTCCGGCTGCTGGGAGAATTTGTGCAGGGCATAGCCTTTAAATTAATTTTCCCGTCTGTCTGGGCGCAGCAGGTTAGTGCTGGTCTTCCCTGTCCTTGCGCCCTGTGCTTTCTTACAGGGATTGGTAACATCCGTGCTTTGTCCTGCCTCGGCAGCCTGCTCGGGTGAGAAATCCTTCTGCGGGAGGAAACGCCGTTCCTCTGCTAATGAGACGGAGCTGCAGGGAAGTTCGTCCCCCGGGTTGTGTAATTTGCCTAATTGTGTACACGTGCCTTGATGCCGAGACCGGGGCATCCGCGCAGCTCTGTGTAACGTCTAATAAGTTGGGATTTGGGTGAGGAAGGGCTCTCCTGCTCGGGTTTGGGCAGCAGTGATAGGTGTTACTTGCACAGCGTTGGAGGAAGGGTGAATATTTAGTCTCTTGAGACCAAAGGGTTAAAGCCATGTTAGGGTGGGAGCTGGTATTTGGCCAGATAAGTCCAGTTTTTCCTTGGGAAAGGTATTTAATGTTCAACTAAAGAAAAAAAAGCTGATTTAACTCCTTCTTCCTTGCACTCCCGTGAGCCCAAAGCCTGTAACAGGAGGGGCAGGCGACCTGACTCTTCCTCAGGGCTTACTGCTTCACCACTGCCCGTCAGAGGGACCCGACTAGCTCTGTCCCCACGCCGCGTTTCACCGGGGGGTGGTGAGATGGCACCGGGTGGCCCCGGCAGCTGATCCGCAGCTCTGCCCTCGCATCCGTGCTGCTCGAGTGCGTTTGCCTGGGCTCTGCTTTTGCTCCGGGCTCTGCTCATGTGGATGGGTGGGAGGATGTTCTGGTTTATGCACTATGGAGTAATCACTCTTGGCCATTGTTATGGCTCAAAACAACTGCTGAGAGTCAGCTTCTGAAACAATTTCTATTAAATACGTGTCCATAGGCTCAGGGGTATCGCTGATGGTTTTTAAATTAACATTATTCAGCAAGTTCTTGTTGGCCATGTAGCCTTTTGAGTACGGAAAAGCATCTGTGATCGCAGGGGAGCGGAGACCACGAGTTTTTTGCATAATCGCAAAGACCTGGAGATATTCTTCTCCTGGGAAAAGTTGGTAGCACAGGGCTTGAACACCCTCGCTTTTCCCAGCCAGCGCCAAGAGCGGCGTGACAGGATCCAGAGGATGATGAGCCCAAGCCTGTGGTAGCTGGAGCAGCTCTGTGCTGCTCTGTGGCACGGCGCGTAGCTCCCGTACAACTAATCTCATATAACCTGATAGCCAGGAAGGTGCTTGGGCTGTTGCAGGTTCATGGTTTGTGGTGAAGCCATCCTCATGACTTCCCCAGGGCAGCTCCTCCTGTCGTTAAACGTAGGCTGGGCAGGATTCGCGGCAGCTTTCGGCAAGAGGCAGACCTGTAAGGTATAAAAGAGGTGCCGGCAGTTGTCTCAGAAACCTGGGTCTGGTTTCTCCCACGTCCCGTGGCGTGGGGACCTACGGTGTGGGCTGTGACGCGCAGCATCTTCTGACCTCCGTGGGCATCCCAAGCACTCGGTGCGGGTCAGGGCTGGCCGGCTGTGCGGTGCCCAGCTGTCGTGGTTTAGGCCCAACCGGCAACAAAGCACCACGCAGCCGCTCGCTCAGGCCTCCCGCCCGGGAGGATGGGGAGGAGAAAATACAATGAAAGGTTTGTGGGTCGAGACAAGGACGGGGAGGGATCACTCACCACTTATGGTCACAGGCAAAACAGACTCGATTTTGGGGAAAAATAAATCAATTTGTTACCAATTAAATCAGAGTAGGATGGTGAGAAATAGAACCATATCTTTAAAACACACTTTCCCCCTGCCCCTCCTTTCTTCCTGGGCTCAGCTTTGCTCCCAATACCTCTACCTCCTCCCCCCCAGTGGTGCAGGGGGATGGGAATGGGGGTTGCAGTCAGTTCATCACACGCTGTCTCTGCCGCTCCTTCCTCCTCAGGGGGAGGACTCCTCACGCTCTTCCCCTGCTCCAGCGTGGGGTCCCTCCCGCGGGGGTCAGCCCCCCATGAGCTTCTCCAAATCAAGTCCTTTCCACGGGCTGCAGTCCTTCACAAACTGCTCCAGCGTGGGCTCTCCCACGGAGTCACGGCCTTCTCCGGGCCCAGCCCCCTGCTCCGGCGTGGGCTCCTCCAGGGGCTGCAGGGGAATCTCTGCTCCGCCATTCACCTCCATGGGCTGCAGGGGGACAGCCTGCCCTCTCACCACGGGCTGCAGGGGAACCTCTGCTCCCCCGCTCCTCCTCCTTCTCCTTCCTCACTGACCTCGGGGTCTGCAGGGCTGTTTCTCTCACACCCCACTCCTCTCCTCACCGGAGCTCCTCATCTTCTTCTTCTCCCATCTTCTTCTTCTCCCATCTTCTTCTTCTCCCATCTTCTTCTTCTCCCATCTTCTTCTTCTCCCATCTTCTTCTTCTCCCATCTTCTTCTTCTCCCATCTTCTTCTTTCTTTTTTTTTTTTTTTTTTTTTTTTTTTTTTTTCTCCATCTTCTTCTTCTCCCATCTTCTTCTTCTCCCATCTTCTTCTTCTCCCATCTTCTTCTTCTCCCATCTTCTTCTTCTCCCATCTTCTTCTTCTCCCATCTTCTTCTTCTCCCATCTTCTTCTTCTCCCATCTTCTTCTTTCTTCTTCTTCTCCCATCTTCTTCTTCTCCCATCTTCTTCTTCTCCCATCTTCTTCTTCTCCCATCTTCTTTCTTCTTCTCCCATCTTCTTCTTCTCCCATCTTCTTCTTCTCCCATCTTCTTCTTCTCCCATCTTCTTCTTCTCCCATCTTCTTCTTCTCCCATCTTCTTCTTCTCCCATCTTCTTCTTCTCCCATCTTCTTCTTCTCCCATCTTCTTCTTCTCCCATCTTCTTCTTCTCCCATCTTCTTCTTCTCCCATCTTCTTCTTCTCCCATCTTCTTCTTCTCCCATCTTCTTCTTCTCCCATCTTCTTCTTCTCCCATCTTCTTCTTCTCCCATCTTCTTCTTCTCCCATCTTCTTCTTCTCCCATCTTCTTCTTCTCCCATCTTCTTCTTCTCCCATCTTCTTCTTCTTCTTCTCTCCCATCTTCTTCTTCTCCCATCTTCTTCTTCTCCCATCTTCTTCTTCTCCCATCTTCTTCTTCTCCCATCTTCTTCTTCTCCCATCTTCTTCTTCTCCCATCTTCTTCTTCTCCATCTTCTTCTTCTCCCATCTTCTTCTTCTCCCATCTTCTTCTTCTCCCATCTTCTTCTTCTCCCATCTTTCTTCTTCTCCCATCTTCTTCTTCTCCCATCTTCTTCTTCTCCCATCTTCTTCTTCTCCCATCTTCTTCTTCTCCCATCTTCTTCTTCTCCCATCTTCTTCTTCTCCCATCTTCTTCTTCTCCCATCTTCTTCTTCTCCCATCTTCTTCTTCTCCCATCTTCTTCTTCTCCCATCTTCTTCTTCTCCCATCTTCTTCTTCTCCCATCTTCTTCTTCTCCCATCTTCTTCTTCTCCCATCTTCTTCTTCTCCCATCTTCTTCTTCTCCCATCTTCTTCTTTCTCTTTTTTTTTTTTTTTTTTTTTTTTTTTTCTTTCTTCTTTTCCCATCTTCTTCTTCTCCCATCTTCTTCTTCTCCCATCTTCTTCTTCTCCCATCTTCTTCTTCTCCCATCTTCTTCTTCTCCCATCTTCTTCTTCTCCCATCTTCTTCTTCTCCCATCTTCTTCTTCTCCCATCTTCTTCTTCTTTTTTTCCCATCTTCTTCTTCTCCCATCTTCTTCTTCTCCCATCTTCTTCTTCTCCCATCTTCTTCTTTCTCCCATCTTCTTTTTCCTTTCTTCTTCTCCATCTTCTTCTTCTCCCATCTTCTTCTTCTCCATCTTCTTCTTCTCCCATCTTCTTCTTCTCCCATCTTCTTCTTCCTCTCCTCCTCTTGTTTTACTGTAGCTCTTCTCCTTCTCCTTCCTCTACCTCTCCTCCTTCTTCCTCCTCCATCTTACCCCCTCAGCACTCTTTTTCCCCTTAAATAGGCGATCCCAGAGGTGCTACCGCTGTCGCTGATTGGCTCAGCCTCAGCCAGAGGCGGGTCCGGGTGGGAGCCGGGGAAGCTTCTAGCGGCTTCTGACAGGAGCCATGGCCGTAGCCCCTGCCCCGCCACACAAACCCGGGCTTTGATAAGCACAGAGGGAGGCGATGGCAAAAAAAACTGGCCACCTTGACCTGAGCAAGCCTTCGAAATTCCTGCCAAGCCTCTGCGGGAGGGTGAACGAGCTCCTGGCCGCTCCGCTTGGAGCAGGGGAAAGGGCTGGGGGCCGGTTTGCTGGCGGAGGTGAGCGGGCTGGTACCACGAGGAAGAGGACGGGCTTTTATCAGTGCGACACAGATGTCATTCTGCATGCGTCTGTCTGTGCAGCAGCTCTGCGCTGATGCACGAGTGGCGCAGGAGTCGCGCTGCCGGAGGAGCTGGGCTTCAGTCTGAAACGCAAACTCTGCTGTCTCTTAGCTTTGAAGCAAGAGATGTGTGGCTTTTGGGTGGAGAGGGAGGCTAACTTGAAAAAAGCTGTAGCAAGAGCAGGTGTCAGGTCCTCTTCTCAGACTACGCGGTCTGCTTTAATGCTCCTTTGCAGCTCTGCAGAGAGAGGTGAGGGTACGTGGGGGTTTTTAACTAAAAAAAAGCTCGAAGCTCTTCCTAGGGGGAGGAACTAAATACCAAACGCATCATCTCTGTGTAGCCAGAGCTGAAATGAATGTCTGACAAATCTCTTTGCAGCGACGTCCTTGCCCTGCCCATCTTCAAGCAGGAAGAATCAAGTTTGCCTCCTGAAAACGAGAACAAAATTCTGCCCTTCCAGTACGTGCTGTGTGCCGCCACTTCCCCGCCGTCAAGCTCCACGACGAAACACTCACCTATCTCAACCAAGGTGAGAGAAGCCCCGTGCCCTCCGCAGGCTGCGTGCGCCTCCTGTAAACCCTCTAAAAAATAAAGTTCTGCCTTTGGAAATTTCCCCCTGGGAATGGAAAACGCCTCGGTAGTAAACCCCAGATTGCTCCTGTTTGGAAGTGCCACCTCCTTCGCCTTGCTGCCTGCCCTCCGCTTACGGTGGTGAATTGCCTGTAGGATTTAACCTAATTAAAATCTGCGCGGTGTGAGGTGGTTAACTGGAGTATCCGTGCTGGGGTGCTCTGCAGCGGGTGTGTTTTACAGGTTCAAGCTGTACCCGCTGCTTTCAAGGAGAACTGGAAGATCAGGGTTGGCAACCAAAGCCAGATGCAGCTTGTGTAATCGATTTCTTCCCTGGTCTTGGTCTTGGGTTAATGAGGGTAATTCCTGGAAAGTACTGCTGCAGGAAGGGGGAGGATTATCTGGTCCTGGAGAGGGGCGTTAGAGCTGTGGCTCTAATGGCTCCTGCTCGTATGACCCCCCACTAAAACATGGCAAGAAGATCAAGTGGCATGCGTAGTGTGGCAGAAAAAGATGTCAGAATGCCAGAGGAGGGGCAGCAGCGAAGGTCCGTCCCCGACTAACCGCGAGGTGCCCTTGTCTTCTTTCCCTCAGGGCAGTCCTATGAAATCCGGATGCTGGACAACAGGAAAATCGGGGAGCTGCCCGAGATAAATGGGAAACTGGTAAAGGTAAGCGGAGAGCACAGGTACGGGTGTCCAGCTGGGGCCATCTCCTGCCGTAGGGAGCAGCGAGCGAGGTCTTGTCCTGCGTTCCTGCAGCGGCCTCCGTGACGGCGTGTGTGGGATAGGTCTGGCTTGGTTGGGGGTTTATTTTCCCTTTCTCCTTCTCCCACCTTGTTGAGACCAGCCTGGCTGGTGGTGTCCAGCCAGTCTCGTGGGGCCTGGGCTCAAGCCAAGAGGCGATTGCCAATCGCTTCGTGTTCAGGACGGATAAGCTGCGGCCTTCATGCTTCTGTCCCAAGGGTCCTTCTGGGCTTTCTTTTCTTGCTTCGGCTTCTCCGTGAAGCCTTCAGGCCCCTCTGCTCCCCTCTGTGCCCGGAAAATGCCTCGCAGCTTGAAGACTGTCCGGTTTCCTGGGGCAGCTCCAGGCGCTGACTGTTTCTCCCCTCCAGAGCATTTTCCGGGTGGTGTTTCACGACCGGCGGCTGCAGTACACGGAGCATCAGCAGCTGGAGGGCTGGCGGTGGAACAGGCCTGGGGACAGGATACTGGACATAGGTGAGTCCCCGTGGCAGCACCTTGGCTGGGGCTGGAGGAGATACGGGTGCCTGAAGTGCCTCCAGCCAGGCTCCCGGTCCCTTGACTTCAAGGGACAAAGTGCTGTCACGATTCCGCACTTTGAGAGGCACGGTTGGTTCTTCCGTATGTTCCCCGTGAATCTCTTCCTTCTCCTTCTCCTACAAACCGCAGCTGCTTCTCCGTCTGTGCCCCTACAGATATCCCAATGTCCGTGGGCATCATTGACCCTAGAGCAA
The DNA here is from genome assembly GCF_018139145.2 of Gymnogyps californianus. NCBI lineage: Eukaryota > Metazoa > Chordata > Aves > Accipitriformes > Cathartidae > Gymnogyps > Gymnogyps californianus. The sequence continues at coordinate 183,230 of NW_026114224.1, read as the reverse complement.
ACCCAACCCAGCTCAATACAGTGGAGTTTCTGTGGGATCCTTCAAAGAGGACTTCTGTGTTTATCCAGGTAAAACAGGAGAAGCGGGAAAGCTCCTGTTGCGGGGCTCTAGGGGAAAAAATAAGTTTCCCAAGGGGGAGGAAGGTGCTTTTTTTTAACTTGGAGCACTGAAATAGCAGCCAGATGCTACAGTGGTAGAAGAATGTCAGCTAAAATACACCCTACCTCCTGCCTCAAGCGATGCGAGAGAGCAGCAGCTCATGCGTTAGCAAGGCACAGGCACGGTTGACCACCAATAAGTTGTTTTACACGTTTTTGTGGTGGTTTAGGTCCCGCTGGTTTCGCGATTTGGGTCTCCGTCTTGCTTAGACGCTTTTGCGCATCTCGCCAGCTGCCTAAAATACCTCTTGGAAGTCTGGCCCTCCCGCCTAGAATGACAGGCTGCAGCGTGGGGAGGCTGGTGCAGCCGAACTCTCTGCCCTGCTGATCCGGGGCTGGCTTGTAACATTAAGAGGTTGCAAAACTCGTTGAAAGAATGTGGCTCCACCTCTGCTGTGGCATCCCCTTAACTCCTTAATGCTGGGGGTACTCGGTGTGGCCCCATCCCGGCTCTGTATTCCGCCCTTCTCGCCGGGCCGCCCTTTCCGTGAGCGCTCTCCTGGCTCCCACGAGGGGAAGGGGAAGTTTGCGGTCAGTCGGACACGGCAGAATTACTAACCGCAGGATGCCTTGCCTTCCCCCCAGGTTCACTGTATCAGCACGGAGTTCACCATGCGGAAGCATGGAGGAGAGAAGGGGGTACCCTTTCGGGTCCAGATAGACACGTTCAAGGAGAACGAGAACGGGGAGTACACGGAGCACCTGCACTCTGCCAGCTGCCAGATCAAAGTCTTCAAGGTACCTGGCCCGTTGGTGGCCGTTCCCCGCTAGGAAACAAACTGGGAGTCAGTCCCAATCCACGCTGCAGCCCCAGCGAACGTCACGGGCGCAGGACCGTGGCCGAGCTTGCCTGCGAAAGGGCCTCTCGGTCCTTCTGGTCTTGCGTTGCCGCTCTCTCCCTGGTTCCTCTGTCGATCGAGTCTGGATGCCATTGAGGCTACAAAACCAGTAAGCCAAGAACAACTTACAGGGAGAGCATGGGTTGTGTTGCCTCTGTCTGAAACCTCCCACGTTTAGTCTTGAGCCTTATCAGCTTGGGAGATCCTCCCAGGAGCTTTGGTGTCTGTCTAAACTCCTCGCTTTCTTATTACCTGTTGCTGATGGTCTGTCTGCATCTGATGGTCCGTCTGCATCTGGCCTCTCCAGCAGCGCAGGCGCCTGCTCCCTGTTGCAAATCATTTGCAGAAACCCAAAGCCGTGACCTGGCGGTGGCGGTCGCAGCAGCGCGGTGCCGTGGGTGGCTGAGAAGGGTCGTTGGTGCGGCAGCACCCAGGTGTCGTGGCGCGGGGGCGGCTGTGCCCACGCTGTCTGGTACACTGAGGTTGTCTTCGTTACCCCGTCCTCCCTGTAACGCCCCGCAAAATCTTGTCCGTGGCTCCTCTCTTTTTCTGCCTTTAGGGCCGCTTGGCATGCAGCGGGGTCGGTTGCCTGGCTGGGCGCCTGTGCTGCTTTGCAGTTCTGCCGTGAAGTTGCTGTGGGATATCGGGCAGCGTGCCCTGCTGCTGTTGACTTGGCATCTTTCCCCTTCTCTCCCTTCTCTTTTGCCTGTTTGGATTATAACATTTCGAAGGCGGGGGTGTGATTTGTTAGGGCTTGTTTGAGCTCTGGCTGGTATCTCGATGCAAATAGCCTAAGCGGATGGCTGCGGAGTCGGGAGTTAAGGGATAAGGCTGGTCACAGACAAGAACCCGGAGGATAGTGAGATCACGAGGCATCTGGCGCTGCATTTCTACTGAGCTTCAGCTCTTTGTGCCAGGGGATGGGGTTTGGGGGTTTTTTTTTGACTCTGATGACCTTGAACCAGGAAAACCCCAAGCAGGGAAGCTGTGGCGTCGGGGCATGGTCTCCCTGCAGAGGATGGTCGCCGATGGTCCCGGCCTTATCTCCTGCTCGTTTGATGCAGCCGGTCTCCTGGGGTCAGGGCTGCTGTTCGGTGCTTTCGAGCATTTCGGTGCTTTCAAAATAGCTGCTGAGGGCCCCTTACCCACGCTCGTCGGTGTCTGGAGCACAGATCCTTTCTAGCCGCCAGAAGCAGCAGCAGTGACCGTGGAAAGATAAGAGCAACCATTAGATTTTCATGGCAGAAACTGGCTAATCAAGCCCCAGCTCAGCAGCACCTCCTCGCCCAGCTCAGAGCGTGCTGGTAGCTTGTTCGGGTCTCAGCTTTGCTGTCCAGAGGAGAAGAGATTTGGAGCTTGGGGGAGCGGGAGGGCTGCGGTACCCGGCTGTATTTGCACTCCTAAAGCTTCCCCGCCGGTGCCGTGGATGCGCTCATCCGCTCAGGAGGCATCCGCATGTTGGCAGGCAGCTGCGTTGGTCCACTGAGGCCAAATTCCTTCCGCTCGCGAGTGCAGGCAGAGACCATGCACCGCCAAGTTTTAAGGGCATTTCTTTAGGGTTCTGCCGAGGGGAGCACTGGGATAGCTTCGGTGGTTATAACGGCGCTCTCTTACTTGCTGCTTTCCCTAGGGCTTTGAGCATTTGATAAAGGCAGCAAGTAAAATCATCTTAATCTTGTGTATGAGAGAGTACACGGTTTTTCAAGGTCGTGGCAAAGGCAAGGACATAATTGAGCTCTCTTGTGTTCCGGTGCAGTTTGTGCCACTGAAATGCCGCCTCTCAAAGTGGTTGATGAAGGTGCGGAAGACGCAGCTCCGATCTGTGACACCAGAAACTGGCCTTTGTCCCCTCAGAGCCAACGTCTGCTGTCGGGAGAAGTTTCTTTCGAAAAATGTTTCACCTCCTTGTTCAGATGTTCTGGGCCCCATTTTAGGGGCGTGGGTAGATCAGGATATTGGGGTTGTCACAGAAGTGATGCTGTCGCCATAGCTAATTCTCGGTGCAGATAGTCCCAGCCCTCTTCCCTTTCCCTCTGTAAAGCAACAAGTGGGTGAGGAGAAGGACGGGTCACCTTTTCTGGTTCTTGCATTTCTTGCACATCTATCCAAACGTCTGCTGTCGCCCTTCCACGCTGCTGTTCTAACAGGACGTTCTCCTTTCCAGCCCAAAGGAGCTGATCGGAAGCAGAAGACGGACAGGGAAAAGATGGAGAAGCGAACACCTCACGAGAAAGAGAAATACCAGCCTTCCTACGAAACTACGATACTCACAGAGGTGGGGTGCTCTTTCACGCAGCGGCTGGCATCGTTGTTTTAATGAAACCTGGCTTACCTCGCTCGCAGGTGGCAAGGAACTGGCTGTTCTGCTGTGAAGCGTTCGGCCAAGCTGTTAACAGCTGCAAGACAAAAGCAAGAGAAATTTTGTAGGCAGAGGAGATGTTTCTTACTAGACCTGAAAAAGGGCTCTTGTGCCTGGAAACGTGACGGGTTTTTTCCCCACTGTAAGAGATCATCTAATAAAAGATCTTACCTCTCCCTGCAGCTTTGTTTTGCCCGTGTGGCAACTGGCCGCCGAGGCTGTGAGCTGGCAGAAAACCCCGTTGTTTCCTCCCTGTGCTAGTGGAAAGTGCCGGTCTATTAAAATGCAATCGTTTGAGGGGTCGGTGCTGAACAGCCCGGGGGAGGGAGCCCCCGTCCTGCCCTGGGTGAATTCGGGGACGCTCGTCAGTGCCCGATGTGGGCTCGATCCGCTGCGTGGCTTGCTGCAGAGGCGCCCGGGCTGGCGGGCGCCGTGTGTGTCAGCCCAGTGCCAGAGCGATGGTTGAGATCGCAGATCTCACTGCATTTGAATTTTGTGACTTTTGGCGTTTTGAGATGAAGAATGACTGAACGTGAGCTTTGTGACCATCTGCAGTGAATTGGCATGGCTTCGTTTAATCCCCTACTTTATTCTTTAATTCTGTTTCATAGTCGGTTGTCGGTCAGCAAATAGCTGTTAACCTGTGCTGACCGGAGCAGGTACGCGCACTTGTTCAAAGCAATCCTGTGACTCTTCTGGGTTTTCCTTTCTAGTGTTCTCCCTGGCCAGAGATAACGTACGTCAATAACGCGCCATCCCCTGGCTTCAACAGTTCCCACAGCAGTTTTTCCATTGGCGAAGGGTGAGTCCGGAGAAGAGGCTGGCTGGCTATCGATTTCTGCCTTGCACGAGAGATTGATGTGTCTGAGCTGGCAGTGACGGCTAGCGAAAGGAAGGGCCTGGTTCCAAGGTGCACAGCGGGGTGGAAGCAGCCTAAGAGGCCGTGGCGGTGGGGGGAAAATCAAATTAAAGCCCTTGAAGCTGAGCGCTGTTACCTCTCCTGGCTGCAGCAAAGCTCGGCTCTCGCACGAGAAGCCTGCGTGCGTTTGAGCAGCAGTTCAGCTTCCAGCCTGCTTCGCTCTGCCTTTCCCCATCGCGTTAGTACTCCAACGTAAGCCGTTCGTTCTTGCGAAGCATCGCACCGCAACGATGACGGCGTTGCCGCAGCCACGTAGCTGTCTGTCCCTGTGTTTCGGCGGGCTTGGTTATGGGACTTGGAGGGGGGTGGTTGCTGCCTGCCGGGATGCCGTGCCGGAAGGGGAAGAGCGGCGCTAACCTCGTCTTCTGCTCTGTCTGGCTCTCTTCCCCAACCTAGCAATGGCTCTCCAAACCATCAGCCCGAGCCACCCCCTCCGATCGCAGATGTAAGTCACACCTCAGAGCTTATGCTTGTGGTAAGGATGGTGCACAGGTCAGAAAACGGGATTTGGGGACGGAGCGGGGGCGGGTTTGTGGGTGGCTGCCGTTTGCTGGGGAAGAGCCTGCTCTAGTGTAACGTCTTTGGGGAGTTATAACTTCTTTTTGACTCCTAGTTGGAGAAGGAGGTGATGGAGTGAAAAATGCCCGGTACAGCCTCGTGGGGCTGACAGCAAGCTTTCTGTAGCTCGCTCTGACCTTTACTTATTGCCTTGATCTTCGCTGTGCTTTGCCCTTTGCTTCCTTCCTCTTTCTCTGTCCCTCTGAAGCCTTTTAAATCAAAACCCGTTCAGGCTGCAGCCTTTATTGGGCGTGTGCTGTGAGCCTGGCTCACTAGGGTCTCGATTTAAGACTGCGATTATAAACGCTGACTGAGCTGACCTGTGCTCGTTCCTCAGTGGAAGGGCTTCCACGTCCCCTCTGAGGCTGTGACCCTTCTTTTCCTACATTGCAGAACCTCTTGCCCACCAGCACACCCCAGGAGGCCCAGCAGTGGCTGCACCGAAACCGCTTCTCCACTTTTTCTCGGCTTTTCAGAAACTTCTCAGGTAGGTTACGACATCCCCTCCGTGTCTGCCCCTTCTCTGTGCCAAGTCCCTCTGCCTCCTCTTGCTCCGGAGGCCATCTTCCTGTTACCGTTGCGAATATAAATGTTTTGTTGGTTTTTTTTTTTTTAAACCTCGTATTTTTTGTAACGCAATAAAATGTGGCTGCCCTGAAAGCTGTGTTCTTCATTTCTCACCTCGCTCTCAACTGGCACAACAGTGGGGACTGGGGTTGTTTCTCTTCCAAGAGCTCGCAGCACCCTCCGATCTTAAAACAAGCCCAGAAATGCTGATCTGGGGGAAAGCGCTGTGTATAAAGAAATGCTTCGCGTTTATTTTCCTCTCCTTCCCTGGTGATACGGCCTCCGTTATCCAGGGTCGCCGAGGCGCTGGATAGCCGGCCGTAAACGATAATGCGGGGACACAGGGTTGTACCGAAACGCGCTCTTGCAAAACCAGTCTGGAAAAAAAATCTTGCGAGCGTCCTTCTGGGGGAAGCAGGGGAAGGTTGTTAGCAGGAGGCAGCCGCAATTTGGGAGCGGGGTGAGCTCTGCGAGCGGGAGGAGGGGGAGCCGGCACAGCTGTGGTGCCCAGAGTCCCACCCCACCCCAATCCCGGACACTTTGGGCTGGATTGTGTGACTTTCCTTTTGATTTTTTTAAACTGTAGGCGCAGACTTACTGAAGCTGACCAGAGAAGATGTTATCCAGATCTGCGGCCCTGCGGATGGCATCAGGCTCTTCAACGCGTTAAAAGGACGGTATGTTGTTTGCTTAAAAGCTGATTGTGGATGGTAGATAAATTGTATTTGTTTTAGCCTGTTTGCTTGGCTCCTGCTATTAGAGAGAACAGAGTTTCATTAACCTTCCCGACCCTTTTTCAGTCAAATTTGATAACTTAGCCAGCAGGGTAACCGCTCCAGAGACAATTCAGGGAAGAAAATCCACGGGGGAGAGAAGCGTTAGAAATTATCGTACTCTTTGAGCGTCAGAGAATCCAGCCACAAGCCAGAAAGTCCTGCCGATGCAGTACTTGTTTCCTCCGTCCTCTGAACCACCTCTCAGTGGAATTCCCTTCCCAGAAAGGGAATATCCCTTTGCACCTTTCCCTGAAGAAGCGGGGACTGGTGTTTAACTCTGACCTCCCGTCTGAGCTGGAGCATTTCGGAAGGCGCCGCTGCAGCCGGGCGGAGAGGCGCGGGGTGGGCTGTGTCCCGGAGGGAAGCTCGGGGGAGGCATTGGCGCGGGTCTCTGATACGGGGCGGCAGCAAGAGCTGCGCGGGGGGGGAGCGTTCCGGGGGTTTAACGTACTGCCTCCGACGGCTCGGGAGGTAGCGGGGAAACGTGGTCGCGCTGTGCTGGGGAGAAGGGCACGAAGGACGGGAGACGCTGCCGGCTTTTGCGCTGCCAAGCGAGGCTCCGAAGGAGAAGCGGCGTGTGCGTTACCAGCAGAGCCCGGTCTGAACCGTGGCTGCTCTGTCCTCGGGAGTGAACCAGCCGATGTAGCTGCTCAGTAGCCAGCTGGCACCATGTCCCCGTGCCGACTTCGTCCCTTTCTCGCAAAAACCTTTGCTGTATCAGCAAGGTGGGGACGACCACAATGGTTTTGCTTCGAGATGAGTTCGTCGATCTCTTCTCTTCCTTCTGAGGATACTGGGGAGGGAAGGGAGCTGGCAAAGTGTGGGGAACTAGAGGTGTCCTTGAGCAAATGCGATGGCGTTCACTCCCTGCTCTGCCCGTAGGATGGTGCGGCCCAGACTGACCATCTACGTGTGTCAGGAGTCCCAGCAGCTGAGGGACCTCCAGCAGAAACACGAGGATGGCGACACAGTAACCAGTACTTTTTTTGGTAAGGGCTTCGAAGCCTGGCTGGCGGCGCCTGGGCTTGGGTTGCTGCCGACAGGGCGAGGGGGGGAAATAACAGCCGGGGGGTTCAGCAAAGAGAAACATGGTGGGGGCTGCTTCCAGCCCCGCCGCTGCCGCCCACGGGCGCTCAGCACCAGTTGCCTCCCATCCCCTCGTCCCCACCCTGCTGCCCTGGGGGGTTTGGGGCTGGCGAAAGGCCCCTCTCGCAGCCAGGGCTGCTTGCCTTACCAGAGCCCGCTGAGCCCGCGCAGCAGCTCAAAGAGGGTCTGCGCCTTTTCTTTTCGGCTGCCGCGCCTTGTGTTGGCTGCTGTCATCCTTGTCTCTTCGCTGCAAGGAGGCGGCGAGCTCTCCTGCGACCTAATGCAGGCTCTGTACGCAAACCGAGGGCTTGCGCACGCTCTCCTTTGGCAAGGGTGCCAAAAGATCGCGGCGAACCCTTTTCGCTTGCCCTGGTCCTGCCCAGCTGATTTTTCTCCTTGCCCACCAACTGGGTGGCTGCAGAATCTGACTGTCGGCATGTTGCCTGCTCTGAGCCGACAAATGATAGCTCCTGCGAGAATCCGGCATTGCCCAGACAACAATGAGTGACCTACATTTGCGGAGCAGCCAGGCGCCAGTTTATCCACCTCCGTGATTGGAGCGGCAAGCGCAAAAGCAAACGGCTCGTCCTTTCCTTGCCCTGCTCCAATTCGGATCCTCTCGCTTCCCCCCAGGACCTGCCTCGTGGGAGTGGGGGAACAGGGGGGGCTCTGGGGAGGTGCTAGGGCAGCGTTTCCGTCCTGCTGGGCTTGAAAACCGCCAGGAATGGTACAAAATGCTCCTCGGCTGATGCTAGTCGAAATAGAAGCTTTTTGGGGCAAGGACTTGCATAAATACGGAGCGAGCGTTGCAGGACACTGACGACAGCCAGGTTACTGCGGAGCTGATGCTTACGGAGCTCGGGGCACGCTGCAGCCGGGTAGCAAGAGCAGACACCAGAGACACGCTGCAGTCGCGCGTAGATTTAGCAGCTTGGGCTTGGAGAGATGATAGCTGCGTGAGTCGGGCGCAGCAGAGCCGGCCTTTCACCTGCTGAAAAGCAGCGCCCGCTAGAAGGGCTGTGCACGAGCCCTTCCCAACGGGGCTGCGACGTTCCCGGGCAGGGAGCAGCCTGTTTGCGGCGCTCCTCTAAGCATCCGCTCCCTGGGCTAGCAGGCGTGGCACTAGCTGAGGCGTCTCGGCGTCCGCAGCGTAGACGTCGACGCCGCGCTTGGCGTCTAGCTGTAATCGTTCTTCTCCTCGCAGTGTACCACGCTATTTATCTGGAGGAACTGACGGCAGTGGAACTGACGGAAAAGCTGGCCCAGCTCTTCAGCATCTCTTCCCAACAGATCAGCCAGATATACAAGCAAGGTCCGACGGGGATACACGTGCTGATCAGTGACGAGGTAACGGCCTCTGGGTGCTCCTGATTTTCGACCTCTTGCGCTTGGGTTGCTTGAGCTGCTTCGTGTCTGGTTGTGCTCTGAGGTTGCGCAGGACCCCGGGGAACAGGTCCCCCGGGCAGGCCTTCAGGAAGGGCCCTGCTCAGCCGCCTCCGGCTTCCCGAGGGTCGGAGTTAATCGTTGAAGGCCGTAGAGCTTGGGGACGCTGCTCTGCTGCCGGGGGCACCTCGCTTAAACCCGTGAGATTACCAGGCCTGAAGAGCTCTCCCTGAGGTAGCCCAGGCTGCGCGCACGCCCTCCTTCGCGCTCGGGTTTCTTCTAGCTTTGCTATAAAAACAGGGAGGGGAATTGCTGTGGGAGGACTTTGCTTTCAGACCTGCATCCCAGAATCCGGTGCTTTCTCTCTCGGCTTGCTGGCTCGGACCTTGAGTTCCAGAGAGCTGGAGGAAGGAATAAATCCTAACGGCCGGTGCCTTTCCTCCCTCCCAGAGCACTGAGCTCCTGCCTGAGCAGCTTTCTAGCCCTTTCGGCACTCTAAATCTGTGCCCGTCGCTGAATGGCAGAACACAAAGCCTTCGCTTCGGGCTGTGCAGCGCTCCTGCTGCGGTTAAATACGGCCTCAGACTGAGCTGGCTTTCCTGGCTTCTTTCAGATGATACAGAACTTCCAAGACGAATCCTGTTTCGTTCTGGACACCATGAAAGGTGCGTAAATGCCCGGGCTCCGTCTCGTATTTCCCTTCCGTACTTCTTGGCGAGCTCTTGTGTCAGATCCGCTCAACCCAGCGGATTCCCTTGCTGTTGCAGGTCGCTCACGAGCTTTGCTTCTTTTGCAGCTGAAACCAATGATAGCTACCACATCATCTTAAAATAGGAGGGGCCGGGATGAGGAGCACCCGCCGACCTCTCGTCGCGCATGAAGACCCTTCACTTCCAGCACAAGGACACGAGCAGAGATCTGGAAACTCCTGGGCACCCTCTGGAAAGACGCCGAGCCGTTGGTTACTCGGCTGTCTCTCTTGCAGGGAACCTCCTTGCTCCGACGGCATCTCAACGGCCGTTGATGGTAACGTGCCGCTTAATTGCTGGAGCTCCCGGGCTTGAAGTTACCAGGTCGCGCTCTCGTGTAGCTCTTGGTAGAAATTTCCCATTGGGACCTCAGACCTGCGCGAGGGCTTTTTCCTCTGGCAGGCGCGCTCTGCTTGTCTGAGAGGCATCACTCCCGTGACGCTCGCAGACTGGCAAGAGAACGTGAATTAAACTGGCCCAACAAAGCCAACTGGCCCTCGGGCACGTGCTGAGCTGAGCAGGTCTCAAAAACGCTGTGTACTGTGCTGATGGAGTGGAAGGCTAGGGCTGCGAGGGAGTTTCTTACACGATTTTGTTAAGCTTTCGTTTAATATTACAATGCATCTGTTATCTGTTAGATAAAGGTGGTGACTTCGTTTTTCTCCTCTCCCCCCACCCCAAAAACGGTGTTGGCTGGCTGTGCGCGCGGCTGCCGTCGTGGTGCCGTCCTTCCCTTGCGAGCGTGAGGTCGTCAGGAGCTTTCTATACAGGTTTAGTTGTATAAAGCTGGAGCGAAACGTGGAGCGAAGCTGCGTTGGATAAAGAAAGAGCTGACTGGCTTGGTCTGTGGGATCCTTTTCTGCGTGTTTTAGGCAGAAAAGACGACTTAGCGATCTCCGCTGAAAATTTGGAGCCATGTCTGCCCGCTGCCTCGTTTTCGGCCCCTGCGTCCCCCTGCCGCGTCCCCCTGCCCAGCCTCCGTAGCTGCCCCGGCGCTGGTGCCGCCCTGCGCGCGCTCAGGAGGCGGCGGACAGCAAGTTCAGAGAATTATTGAAAGCCCTTGGACTCGGCGGGGACAAAAGTGCCTCTGTGCAGATTTCCAGGACAGCAGTGAAATCTCCGGAGTGAAGGATCACCCTCCCGTGCGGGTGATGGATCCCATTCCCCCCGTCCGTAAGATCCCCCAGTAGAGACTGAGACGCCCGGGGTAACGCCTGCCTGGAACCATCGGCACTACCCGAGGGCCTTTTGAGCCAAAAAATAGGGGAAAAAATACAACATAAAGCGGGGCTCGTGTTTTTAAATAAGGCTGCGACGCGACCCAGCCCCGGGCGGGTGCGGTGGGCCCTGGTTCAGGCTGGGGCGGCCCCGTGGGGCGAGCGAAGGCGCTGGGGGACGCGACGGCCGTGTCCCTGCTGCTACAACACCGGCTGCTCTTCTGTGTTGGGAAGCCATAAAAGATTCCGCTCCCATCTTCCTCGGCCGGCTGTCGTCTTCTTGGAGGTGCCATCAAAATACCTAACACAAATCGGAGCTGGTTCGGTCCTGGCCAAACCTTCCCATCCTTCGCTTGCGCTCGCCGAGCTCCTGCGGCCGCTCCTTGTGACTCCGTCCTGGTGCGGAGGGCCCCGTAGCGGCCCCGTCTCCTTTCTCTGCCGCGCCTGGTGCTGCTCGGTGCGCGCACGTGCGCTCGCTCTGGTGCCGGAGGCAGGACGTAGGTCAGCGGCTCCCCGAAACCGTTGTTCAGGACCGCGGTGGCTTCCCCTCGCCCCCAAAATTGCCTCCCAGCCGCTGCCAGGGCTGGGTAGCATCGGGATTGGCGAGGAACCGGAGGATCCAGAGGTTAATCCTGGGAACGGTCGTAGCCGAGCGCTGGCAGGGGTATCCAGGATCCTCTCCGCCTGGGCTTGTTTGCCCGGCGCTGCATGAACTCGGGGGCCAAAGGCGCTGGCTGGTAATCCCAGCAGGGAGGAGGAGGCCGCTCGGTCTCCTCGCCTGGCTTCCAGACGGCTCGCTTCTCTAAGCCGGGCCCGGCGGTGCGAGCGTGCCCCACGCCGCTGCCGGTCCTGCCCTCCGCCGCCAAAGCCGCCTACAGCCGTCGGGGGTAAAGACGCCAAGAAAAGTCGTTAGGAAATGGAATAATTTTGCTCGCTTCTCCCCACGAACGCTGGGGAGCGGCCGGAGCGCGGGCTCCGCGGGCGGAGGGGCTCGTGTTCGGCCGCTCGCCTTCGGTACGTGTTTTGGTACCTCCGGTGATTAAGACGACATGGATTTTCATCCCGTTTTTTCTGTTGGTATGCCAGAAGTGCGATGGACCTGTACGGTAGTGACGCGGGCTCGGTAAACTCTTTGTATTGGTGTTGCTGGGTGCGTGCGGCCGATTTTAATCCATCGGATGAGGAAAATGCCGGCGAAGTGGTTTCTTGTGCGTGGCGGCTCCCGGAGGAGAACGAAAGCCCGCAGATGGACGGGGTAGCAACTGGGCCAGTCCTTCCCCCGGCCGCGGCTGCCGGCTGGAAACAAGGGGGGGGGAGACGGAGGGGTCGGAGTGGGGGGGGTAACAAAGAGGATTTTTTAATCCTACAACTTGACCTGCTTATTAGTTAATAACTCGGCTGATCCGTAATCCGGGGGGAAACGCCGCGGCCGCTGGCCGAGCTCGCCTCGGGAGGAGCGTGTCGGAGGGGCTGCCAAGCCGAGGTGAGCGCGGGGGTCTCATGGAAGGGGGCGGGGGGAGAAGCCGAAGCGGGGAGACCCCGGGGAGCTGCTCCGGCTCCTTGGGGCCCGCAGCCCTGTTCAGCCTTGCGGTGGGAGCCTGGGGGCGAGGAAGACGGAGCGGGGGGCTCGCTGCCTTTTGGGGGGGGGGTCGGCCGGCTGCCGCGGTGCCCCCGAGCCGGGGCGGGGGGGCTGGGGCCAGGCCGTGGCTGGTGGAGCCCCCCCCCCCCGCGGGGAGCCCCCCCGCCCCTGGAGCTGCAGCCGGCCCCCGACTGCTGAAATAAGGCGCTTTGGGGCTCTTCCCGCTGTTTCCAGCCCCGCTAATCTCTTGTCTAGACTCCGCCGCCGCCGCCGGGCAGCTCCCGGCCGCCCCCCTCCTCCAGCTGCGCTCCCCCAGAGCCCGGGGCTGCGGCCTGCAGCCCCCCCCCAGTAGCAGATTCGGGGGGCTCCCCTTGTCCCCCCCCCCCATCCCCTTCAGGCCCTTCCCCAGCCCTGGAGGGGGTGAAGCCCCCCAAGCCCTGAGCTGGGGGCGGAGGGGAGCGGGCCCGGCCTCACCCCCCCGCCCCAAACCTCCGCGCTTCGCCCCCCCCCCACTTCCGCACTACATTTCCCGGCGTGCCCCGCGGCCGCGCCTCCCGCTCCCCGCCGCCGGACTCGCTTTCCCAGCTTGCCCCGCGGCGCGGGCGGTGGCGGGGAGGGAGGGGGCGTGCCCGTCACGTGACGCGGGGTATATAAGGGGCGGCGCAGCGCCGGCGGCCCCATTGTTGTCGGCGAGCGGCGGCGGGGCGGGTCCGCGCGGCCGCAGCCCCAGCGCGCGCCCAGCCGCCCCCGGGAGCCGCCCCCGGGAGCCGCCCCGCCGACCCCCGCCCGTGGGGACCCGGTGAGTGGGGGGGGGGGTCCCCGCCGCGCTGCCCCTCACCCGCCCCGGCGGGCTGGGGGGGCCCGGAGGGGCTGGGGGGGGCGGCCTGTCCCTCCTCCTGCAGCTGGGGGCCTATAGGGGCTGGGGGGGGCCTTACAGCTGGGGGGGGCTATAGGGGGTGGGGGGGCTTTTCTAGCTGGGGGGGCCTACAGAGGATGCAGGGGTCTATAGGGGATGGGGGGGACCTTACAGCTGGGGAACCTATAGGGGATGGGGGGCCTTTTCTAGCTGGGGGCCTATAGAGGATACAGGGACCTATAGGGGATGGGGGGAACCTTACAGCGGGGGGAGCCTATAGGGGATGCCAGGGCCTATAGGGGATGGCGGGGCTTTTCTAGCTGGTGGGAGCTATAGAGGATGTGGAGGGCCCTTCCAGCTGGGGAGCCTATAGGGGATGTGGGGGCCTTTTCTGGCTGGGGGGCTGTAGAGGATGCAGGGGCCCACCTTCCAGCTGGAGAACCTATAGGGGATATGGGGGATCCCTACACCTGTAGGCCTATAGGGGATGGAGGGGGCCCTTACAGCTGGGGCTCTCCCCTCTCCTGTTTTTTGGGGCCTGTAAGGGATGTGGGGCCCTCTGATGTTTGGGGGGGCCTATAGGGGATGTGGGGGACCCTTGCAGCTGGGGCTCTCCCCTCTCCTGTACCTGGGGGGGCCCAGCAGGGGTATGGGGGGCTTTTATATCCAAGGGCCCTATGGAGGACGCGGGGTGCCCTTATAGCTGCTTTGTCCTCTAGCTGGGAACCTATAGGGGACGTGGGGGGAGCCGTACGGGTGGGGGGCACACAGTGCAGGGGCTATGGGAGTCATGCTGGGGTGGAGCCAGGGTTGGGGGGGGACCCCCGTGGGGTGGTGGGAAGGAGCTGGTGATGATGGTGATGATGGTGGGATGCAGGTTGGCCTGGAGGAGGAGGAGCCATCATGGGGGTCCTGGTCTGGTGTCCCCGAAGGCGGGGAGGGGCCCTTGCGCGGGGCGGTTGCCCCCGTGGCGGGCGGTGAGGAGGGGGCTGGGATGTCCCCCCCGCTCTTGGTGGGGTGGCGGTGGGACCTCTGCCAGCCCGCGAGGGAGAAGGTTCCTCCTTGCCCAGCCCTGGCTGCGCCGGGGCCCCGACCCTCCCCAGGGTGACCGTGGCCGGAGCCGAGGCCTGTGCAGGAGCCGGAGGTGACCCCGATGGTCCGGAGTCCCACGAGCTCGGGTGCCCCGTGGTCCCCTCGCAGCATGGTGGCCAGGACCAGCTGCCTCTAGCCGTCCTTAGCCACGGCCGCTGTCTGGAGGGAGCCCCGGAGCCCGCGTCGGCCGGCGCACGAGGTCTTGCCCCTCTCGCCCAGGTGTGAAGAGTACCCAGGAGCGAGGGTTCAGCTCAGCAACCCCGCGCTCACCCTCAGGAAGAGCCGGACCAGTGGGACAACCGCGGTGACGTTCTCCTACTGCCCTGCCCTCGGCCTTCGCTCTCAGGGTCTCCCTCTGCCCTCGGCGTCGGGGTCTCCCTCGGCGTCGGGGTCTCCCTCGGCGTCGGGGTCTCCCTCGGCGTCGGGGTCTCCCTCGCCCTCAGGGTCTCTGGATTGAGGCGTTCTGCGGAGCCACCACGCGCCGTGTGGGGTGGACGCCCCTTTATGACTTGATTCTGGCGACGGGCGAAGGGACGGAGCGGGGTTTTTTTTGGGACCAGCCTTTTCGGTAGCGCCCGCCTGACCCTCCCCAGGAGGTGGGGCGGCAGCGTGGGAAGATCTGCCCGCCTTCAGCAGGCACGCCGAGGTGATTCGGGGCTCTAGGACAACCCGGACCCATTGCTGCTGATTGTGATGCTGGTTGCGTAAGCGCAGGCTCCGGCGCCAGCGGTGCTTGAGCCGTGGGAGCTGTAGCCTAGATTTACTCGTTAGCTGCATTCGTTAGCAATAGCGTAGAAGAGAAAACCGAATCTTCTGCCGTTTGTCATAAAAATCCAAAGCCGGTCGCTCGCTGAAGTGCCGGTGGTGTAAGGACCGACCCACCGGCTGAACTCGGATCTCCGGCGTGCCGACCGGCCGCAGCATCCCTGAAACGCAGCCCAGCAAATCCATCAACCTTCTGGCTACGGAGGCCAACGGCCGAATCCTTTGGGAAAGCCTCCGACGACTCATTTGTAAACGAGCCGAACTGCTGAACTCGTCGCGGTGGCCGAGCAGCCGTCCCTTCCATCCCCACCGGGGTGGAAATTATTTAATCTTGTTTCTGGGCTCATCGATACAAGCTTCTGCCCTAATTCCGGCCCCGGGATAACGCCTGGATTTGAGGGGCCGCAGGGCAGGCGCGGTGCGTGCCGTGCTGGGCGGTGAGCGGGTAGAGGTGCCTCCGGATCCGACCATTTTTGCCGGCTCCTGGTTTAATTCTGCAGTGATTATCAAGTGTTAGCTGAATTTTTTGCCCCTCGGAGCGGGGTTTACGTGCTCCGCTGTGTCCGGCCACGTGCTCAAGCGTGCCGGACCCTTCCCAAGCGGTGCCGAACCTAAACCAAAGCCCCTCTGCCATCCCGGGGGGGTTCTGTGGGGGCTCCCCATCCCATCGGCCGTCCTTGAGGAGGTGAGCTGCTTTATTTGCTCTTCGGAGGAAGCATGGAGCGAGGGTTCGGGTTCCCCGTGGGTTTCTGTTTGCTTTCCCTCGGTGATAAACGCCCGTTTCCCCGTCCTCGGTGGGGCCGGGGCTTTGCCGTACGACCCCGGGGGGCTTTGGGGCGATGGTGGGAGCTGCTTTTCCACTTCCCGGGGAGCGCTGAAGGGTGTTTTATTCTGCGCGACCGCAAAGCTACGGGGCTGTGGTTGCTTTTGGGGCTGGCGGCGAGCGGGGGGTGCTCGGCACCTCGGCACACTCCCCCCCCCGACGTCACGGCGCGATGCTCTGCAGTGATGCTGCCGTGTCATCCCCAGCCGTGCTAATCCTGCTGCATAATTGGTAACGAGGGAGAGCGCCGAGCTGGGGGGCGACTGCCGGAGGGGGAGCCCCTTTTTGGGTGGGTTTCACCCGGGGGCGAGGCGTTTTCCCGTTGAAATCGTTGCTGAGAGCCGTCCTTATCGCGGGGGGCAGGGGGGGAAATACGAAATTGCAGGCTGGCTCCTTCCAGCCGCCGGCGCTGCCTTTGCGCTCCAGCGTCACCTTCCTGGGAGACGCCGAGCGCTGCGACGGAATAAAATGGGCTCCTCCGGTTATTCCTCAGTTATATTTTTCTGGCTTTATCCTTAAGCGCCGTGATCCTGTCTTAAATACACCCGTTCTCAACCCGGACGGGGTCGGGATGCTTCTCCGATGCTTCTCCCTTAGCCCAGGGATCTCTCCCTGTATATATATATGCATACATTTTTCTTCCTTCTTGCATATCATTCCCATCCTCTCTGTGTCCGGCTGCTGAAATAATCCCGCGTCCTTGTATTTGACACCTCTGCTACCTCGAAACCCCGGGAGGCTTTGTCAGGATCCGCTTTTGGCTCTTGCTTTTTACAGGAAACTTATTTAAACCAGCCTCCCCCCAAAACCCGCTGCTGGAGGGGTGCCGTTAAAGCAGTGTTCGGAGGGGAGTAAATACGAGAAGGAAATCTTGAGCATCCTCCAGGTTACTTGGTCCCAGAGCCCTTGATCCATGCGTGATTTTTGGGAGCCATCACAAAATCTACAGGATGCTCAGAGGGTCCCTGCCTGGTAATTACTAATTAATTACTCATTACTCTGAATATCTGGAAATAAAACCGCTCGTCGCTCTGGAATTGCGATTTCGGTCTCCGCCTGGACAAGCTGCGATGGAGGAGCAGCCCGGCAGCGTGTCCGACGTGGATCGAGGATCATCGGAGGCGACGCCGGAATCACGGGAGGCGAAATGAAACTCGTTAGCGGGACCCGGACCGAGGGTGGCGGATCCGCTGGCGTCGGCAAACGAGCTTTGGGGACCACGGAGCATCCCTCACCCAGAGATGCTCCCGCCCTTCCGCCTCTCCCGAAAGCTGGGAACCGGCAAACCAGGAGCGTGGGGTTTTTCGCAGCATGACAGCGTTAATTCCTCGTGATGATTTGGGCTTGTTAATCAACCTTGGATGAGCTTCGAGCCGGCCGGTTTTCCCGATCCGATCTTGGAGCCCCACGGCTGGACCGGCTCTGTCTCGGGAGGCTCTTTGCATCCGTGATCACACGAGTCCCGCCTCTCTCCTGAACCCCTCCCTGCTCCCAAAGGCAATTCCAGCAACGGCTGACAAGGAAAAAATTAATATTTTCAGTTGAGCTCCTTTCGGTGTGGTTTAATAGCGGAAAGAAGGGGAATCGGGGTTGCGTGGCCCCTTCCTCGCAGTACTTGAGTCAGGTTTTTTTCTTTCCCCATCCCAAATCCCCTCCTTGGGGCTTTATCTCCATTTAAAAACCGAGCAAAACCCGCAAACGCTTTATTTGCATTTTTTCCCTCGACTCTCGCCACCGTCGCTAACAGATTTATTCTATTATTTTTTTTTTTCCCTGGCTGTGTCTTTGGTTCCGGAGGTGAGGAGGAGAGGCTTTCCCTGCGGGATGAGCCTGGGATGAGCATCCCTGCCGTAGGGAGGACACCGGCTCTTTGCCTGCTCCCTCCTTAAACCTTCGCTTAAGCCAGACGCCGACCTCAGGGCCAAAAGTCCTCGCCCTGCTGCAGAGCAGAGTCCAGCGCAATGGTGAGGGTCTCCCCTCCTCCCTCGGGGAAGCTCCGGGGACTTCTCCGGGCACGCAGCCCCTGCTCCGTGCCGGGTCTCGGGGGCTTCTGAGCTGCCGGGCTCGCCTTTGCGCCCTGCGTGTTTTCAAATGTGGGGTTTTTTATTTCCACAAAAGGGTAATTGGAGCTAATCAATGAATGAAACTGGCCTTCGCGTCGCACGGAGGCAGCTGCCGCCGCGCCGATGGAGGAGGAGGAGGAGGAAGAGGATGCCCGGATGGGCAGGGAAGCTTCTGCCGTGGAGAAATGAGATGAAAACTTCATTTTCCGGCTGCCTCATCGCCTGTGGCGTCTCCCTGAGCTCCCCGCTGCTCGCCGTCCTCAGCCCCAGCCGTCCCTCGAGGCAGCACCCCCGGGTGGGTGCCCACCCTGCCGGCTTTGGCTGCTTGTCCCCCAGCTCTGGGGCAGTTTTGACGCCCGCCCCAGCGCAGGGAGTTGGTCTTTTTATAAGAAACACGATTAATACGAACCATCTCCCGATGGATCCATGGCGGGAAGGATCCAGGCTCCATCTCCGGCCGGTGTGCGATGCTGCAGGTCGGGGTGTCCACCCGGACGCCGTCACTGATTTTCCTCACTGTAAGCGCCCGAGGGAGAGGGGTTTGAGATGATATTTTGAAGATCTGCTTTGGAGGGAACGGGAGAAACCACAGAGACTCTCCTCGTTAATTATCTCCTTCCTAAAGCAAGGCTGACGAAGTTGGCTGAGCCCCGGGACGAGCGTCGCCATGCAGGCAGCACCCGCAGGAGCCCGGCCAGGGACCTCCTGGGCGCAGAAAGGGGGCTGTTTTGGGGGGATGGAGGTGGTAAAAGAAGGTGGGGGGGTCAGGGACGTGGTGGCAACGATGCTCAAGCGGGTGTTTTCCACCTCCGCTTTTCCCCTCGGATCGTGTGCGGGATCGGTGTCATTAAATCAGCTCCTTAATTGGGCTGACGCTTACGCTGGTTCAACAGCTGCTTCCCCCCCCCGCCCTTTAGCAACAGGATTAAGCAATTTGTCTCCAAAAAAAATACCCCAAAAAGCTGTATTTAAACCCAAGCCGTGGCATCCGTGGGCTGGGAAGTCGCGCCCTGCTTGGGGGCTTCGCCGTGGCCCCGCTGCGGCTTTGGCACCGGCGCATCCTTTTGGGGGGAGAAGAAGGGCACTGGCGTTTCCTTTTTGGCTTTAAAGATGCTGGAGGCGATGCAGAGCCCATCCCTGAGCTTTATCCGGGTGCGGGCAGTGCTTCCCGCTGCCCGTTTGCCACCGAATCGCATCCGAAGACCCTCTGATCTGTGCCACCACCCCCCCATCCCTGCGGCCGCTGTGTCCCGGGGTTCCGCAGGGATGCCGTTGGCTGACATGCTTTTTTCCGAAGCCGGTTGTTCCGTTGCCATGAGAACGGCGGTTGGAGCGGAGGGAACACAAAGCGGAGAGGAGAGGAGATGAGATGGCACAACCGGGTGGGTGCTGGGCTCCCGCTTCTCGCTCCAGCCTGGCCCTGGGGACGGGGACGAGGGATGCCCTGGGCTCGGTTCAAAAGCAGAAGCCGCTGGTGACCCGAAAGCATCGGGAGGACGTGGAGCGACGCTCGCCAGTCTTCCCACCGCAGCAATCGGCTCCCAAAAATTCCTCGCCCAAACTGGAGCCGAGCGTTTCCCGGCTTCCCACGGGCAAGCCGCCTTTTTTTGGAGCACGTAGGCATTGACAAGGGGGCAGGAAAATGCCAGAGACGCTCACAGCAAAATCCTACGGGGGCTTATTCCCTTCCTACATCTCGGATGGAGCCGTGGATCCGGCGTCAGCGACGGATCGGTAACCCCCGGCGCATCCCGATGTCGTTTGAAGCTTTAGGGTTTTTTAGGGAAGGAGTTAGTGGGAGTGCCGAGCCGCCGGCAAAGGTTATTTCACGGGCGAAGCGCGCGGTGGTCGGCTGTGCCAGGGCGGCGCGAGCTCCTTTCTTTATAAAACCGGCGTCTCCTTTTGCTTTCGGTTAATTCGGTTACGAATCGGTTTAGAACGGAAGAGTTCAGTTGGAAGGGAGCTGCAGCCGTCACCCTGCCCAACCGCCTGACCCCGCCAGGGCTGCCCCAAAATTAAAGGATCTCATTAAATAATATTAAATAACCGCGCGCAGCTCCCTCCTGCAGACCAGACGCGGGGAGGACGGGCTCGCCTCGGAGAACCGCAGTAACGCGTCGGGGATCGGCGGCTTTATCCGGGCTGGGGAGGGCAGGGATGGGGAGAAGCTGCTCTTAAGAGCCAGGGAAACCTTTCCTGGTTATCCCGAGTGATGCTGGCTTATCCGAAATACCGTTACGGCTTCTTGCCTTCTCCGCAGGGACGCGGTGAGCCCGCCGGCAGCTCCGGGGGCCGGCACGGGAGAGCTGGTGGCAAAGCGCCGCCCCCCCTCGCCGCCCGCCGGCTCTCCATGCGAACCGCGGCCAAATGGATGCGATCGCGAGCGCCGGCCTCAAGAGGAAGTTTGAGGATGCGGACGTGGGCTCGCCGGGCTCCAACTCGGACGACGAGATCTCCAACAGCGACAGCGCCGATAGCTGCGACAGCGTCAACCCCTCCAGCTCCACCGGCTTCATACGTGAGTGGTCGGGGACGGTCCCCGTCCGTGTTCCCAGCCTCCGGGTGCCTCTGCCGTCGAGCACTCGGCACTCGGATGTGGGGCTGGCTCCGCTTTTCCCCTCTTCATCCCTTATAACCTGTTTGGGGTGATGAGCAGAGACCTACTCACCGGTCCCATGAGGACGGGTCGCACCAGACCCCGGGGAATTTCAAATATCAGACCCCAAACAGGTTGTCCGAGGTCCATCCCGGACCTTTTCTGTCCCCGCTCCCGGCATTCGCCCCTGCTGAGATATTTTGGTGGCCGAACGGGGCGTAGGGCTATGGGGATTAACGGGGTCGGGCTAGGTGGCGTCGGAGGGAAGAGCGCAGCCCGTGCGGACACGGCCGTCACCCAAAGGCAGCTCAGGGCCACCGGCACAAGCTCGACCTGCTCCTGGGAGCAGAAAAGCCACTTTCCAGCGGGGTGGGAGGTCTTTGTGGGACCCCCGAGGGGTTTTTGGTGCTCCTAACAGCCCCTCGCTGGCTTCCCCCGCCGCAGCCACCTCCATCCTGAAGCGGCAGAAGCAGCTTCGCAGGAAGAATGTCCGCTTCGATCAAGTGACCGTCTACTACTTCGCCCGACGGCAGGGCTTCACCAGCGTCCCCAGCCAGGGCGGCAGCTCCCTGGGCATGGCCCAACGCCACAACTCCGTCCGCCGCTACACGCTCTGTGAGTTCGCCCAGGAGCAGGAGGTGAATCACCGGGAGATCCTACGGGAGCACCTCAAGGAAGAGAAACTCCACGCCAAGAAAATGAAGGTATATTGCTGGGGAAGCGGGGCGTGGCTGGTGAAATCCGGGCGATGCCGCAGCCTGGAAACACCTCGCGGAGCTTTGGTGGAGCTTGAGCATAAGCCAGGTCGGAGGAGAGAGATCCAGGCTGCCATTTCACATCGGCTGGCGATGGATTTATTGCTGCTAAACTCTTCTTTTTTTTATTCTTTTACTTCTTTTTTGTGTCGGTGCTGCGCCCGCACGCAGGGCCGGCCGGGCAGCATCAACCTGTGCCAGGTTCGGAGCTGTTAGCCAAACCTCGCCAGGTCCATGCCGGTAGAAATTCCAGTCTGGGAGGAGGCAGTCGGGCTGCGTCGGGGGAAGATGGGGATCTCGGGCGGCTCTGCCTGTTTTCCAGCCCGTTCCCCGGGTCGGGTCTGTGCCCTCGGGCGTTGCCCGGAGGCTGGGCTCCGCTCAGCAGGATGCTCTGCAGAGCCCGTCATCCGGCTCCCGCTGCCGTGACAGCCTGCTTTGGGCAAAGGGACGCAAATCCAGGCGGCCGCCTCTTTATTTTCTGAATTTTTTGAATTTTTTTTTTTTTTTTTTCAACATAGGCTTTTCCACCAGCTCCTCAGGAGGCCGTGGACCTCTCCGCCCACTGCCTCCGCGTGTGCCGGCTTTCAGAGGGCTGGGGACCCCCGTTTATCCTCAGTGCCAAGATTTGGGGGTTTTTGAGCGCGTGGGGAGGAAGGGAGTTTGAAGGACCAGAGCAGGGAGGCGGAAGGCGCGTTGCAGGATCCGGCTCTGGCCCCTCCGTTGCTTTCAAACCTCGTTTTCCCCCGGCGGGGGGATGCTCTGCAGCTCCGCTGCTGCCGCCGCTCTCCCGGGACCCTGGTATTTCAAGCAGCAGCGACCTCCTTTTATCTTACTATTTGCAGAGCGCCGTAGCGGAGGGAAGAAGGACAAGGGATTCTCTGCTTTGAATTCTTTTATTATTTAATTTTTTTCTCCCTCCCTTCTCCCGTAAACTGCCGCGAGCCCGCCCGCAGTCTGGCTGGGGGGGAATGGCACGGGGGCGGCTCTGTTGGGGGCTCAGCTCGCCGTGTCGGACCCTGCTTGGTGCTGGGGGACAAGGGAAGGCTCTGAGCCGGGTGGCGGGTGGTCGGTAGGGGACCAGGAGCCGGAATGGAGGGACGTACATCCTCCATCCTGCCTCATCGCCGGGGTTCGGCGTCCCCCCGGGTGGGCACTGACTCTGCCCCGCTGCTCCGCAGCTCACCAAGAACGGCACGGTGGAGTCGGAGGAGGCGGACGGCCTGACGCTGGAGGACGTCTCGGACGACGACATCGACGTGGAGAACATGGAGGTGGACGACTATTTCTTCCTGCAGCCACTGCCCACCAAACGCCGCCGAGCTCTGCTGCGAGCCTCCGGTGTTCACCGCATCGACGCCGAGGAGAAGCAGGAGCTACGGGCCATCCGCCTATCCCGGGAGGAGTGCGGCTGCGACTGCCGCCTCTACTGCGACCCGGAGGCCTGCGCCTGCAGCCAGGCGGGGATTAAATGCCAGGTGAGTCGGGGAAGGAGATGCTGGTGGTGAAACTGGGTTGCCAGGGCTCATCCTGGTGCCGGCATGCTCTCCTTGGGTGCCGGCTGCTCCTGGAGGGGCTGGGGTGCAGCTCCATCTTGTTATGGGGACACCTCGCAGGGGAAAAACTTCCCCCAGTGCCAAATCCCTGATGTCGGGCAGCGCCAGGGTGGATTTTAGGCTCTGGGGAGGGATCCTCTGGGATCCTGGAGTTGCCACGTCTCCGTCTCCCTGCCAGGTGGATCGCATGTCCTTCCCCTGCGGCTGCTCCCGCGACGGTTGCGGTAACATGGCCGGTCGGATCGAATTCAATCCCATCCGAGTGCGGACTCACTACCTCCACACCATCATGAAGCTGGAGCTGGAGAACAAGCGTCAGGGCGGGCGGCCACCGGCGCCGGAGGAGGAGGCGGCCGCCGCCGCTGCCGCTCACGGCTCCGCCAGCGACTGGCTGGGGCCGCAGCCGGCCGAAACGCAGGACTTCCAGGAGTTCATGGCGGAGAACGAGACGGCTGTCATGCACTTGCAAACGGCAGAGGAGTTGGAGAGGCTGAAGGCTGAGGAAGACTCCAGCAACAGCTCCGGCGTGGAGAGCTTGGGCGTTTGTATCCTGGAGGAGCCCCTGGCCGTGCCAGAGGGTTTGTGCCCGGCTCTCGCCGCCCCCATCCTCATCCAAGCCCAGTTACCTCCGGGCTCGTCCGTCCTTTGCTTTGCCGACGGCTCGGAGCAGGCGGCCTCGGTGGTGGGCAACCAGCCCTACTTGAACGATGGGCCCGTGGTCTACTACCAGGTGGAGCAGAGGCCGGTGCTGGGTGCCAAGGGCGAGAGCAGCCCGGCGGAGCCGCCGGCACCGTCCTCCTGCCCGGGCGAGAAGGACCTCGGCGTCCTCCCCGTCCCCGTGGTGACTTGCAGCCGAGCCGCCGCTGCTGCGAGCAAGGGGGAAGCATCCAAAAATCCTCCCTCGTCCCCGGAGGCTGCGCCGTCCTCCGAGGGCTGCCGAGCGGCGGCTGCTCCCCGCTGCCCAGGCTCCCTGTCCCCCCTGCCACCGGAGCAAGCCCCGGAGCGGGCGCACGAGCCGCCCTCCGCTGAGGAGCGCTCGCTGGGGCCCGTCCTGCCCGTGTGAGCCGCCCCGTCCCCGCCTCGGCGCTCGTTTATTTATTGACAATAATATTTTATGGACCAGCAGCGGCCAGTGGTGGTTATTTAATTGCGGGGGGGTGGGGGGGGGGGGGAGAGCAGGGGCTGCTTTGTACAGAGGATTTTCAACGGCGTCCCCTCGCCCGGTGCCAGGAGCCTTTTGCTTGCCCAGCAGAGACGGTTTTCATGGCTCGGCCGATGCCAGCGGCCACTCGGTTGCCACCCGTGCACTGGGACATGCCTGACCTGGAGCCTCCTGCTTCCCATGGCTGCTCCTTCCCGTCCTCCGTCCCCTGAGCTGCCCCCCACCACAGCCTCGGGCTGCCAGGAGACCTCTGCCCTCTGTTTTTTAAGGAAAAAAGACCTTTTTTCCTGTTTTTTTTTTCCTTTAATGAATGTTTACCAGGCTGTGTCACAACCCAGCACCTCCGAGTGATGCTCCCCCTTCCCTACGGCACTGCCCTGCCGGACACCGCAGCCGGCATGAGGGGCCAGGATGGATCGGGAAGGACCTGGAGCCGGCGGGGAGGCTCCAATTGCACAAGAGAGGCGAGCCCGCGGCCTGCAAACTCTCCTAGAAAATTCGGGGGGGGTTTAACCACCTGGATTTGAAGAGTTTGAGCCCTTCGTGGCTGTGGCATGACTGTGATGGAGAACCGTGTCTGTCTGTCTGTCCCCGTGCTCCATGCTGGCCCCGAGGAACGGTCAAGGCAACCGGCTGCCGCATCCCTCGGCCAGGCAGTAAAAGCACTTTCCATCCCCACATCCACGGTTCCCCCAGCGCCGGGATGGGGCCCCCCCTTTGCCTCCTGCGGCAACCGGCCCCGTTGAAGGCCTCTGCGCTGCATCTCGAGGGGCAGGGCCGGGGGGGCGGCACTTCTCCGAGCTCCCCTTCCCTCTCCCCAGCGGCTTTAACCTCCGCCCTCGCTCCAGCCTTATCCCGGCCGAGGGGAAGCGTCTCCCCTCTGTCCCCCGCCGTTTACCAGACTCTGGATGAGCAAATCCGGTCTTTTTAAGGAGAGAATCAGGAGGAGAGGGGGGAGCGAAGAGCCCCCGATGCCCATGAGGCTTCCTCTGCCGGAGGGTTCAATCCAGTGTGGCTTAAGCCCAGCCGGCAACAAAGCACCACGCAGCCGCTCGCTCACTCCTCAGGGGGAGGACTCCTCACACTCCTTCCCTGCTCCAGCGTGGGGTCCCTCCCGCGGGGGTCAGCCCCCCATGAGCTTCTCCAACTCAAGTCCTTTGCCTGGGCTGCAGTCCTTCACAAACTGCTCCAGCGTGGGCTCTCCCACGGAGTCATGGCCTTCTCCGGGCCCAGCCCCCTGCTCCGGCGTGGGCTCCTCCAGGGGCTGCAGGGGCATCTCTGCTCCGCCATTAACCTCCATGGGCTGCAGGGGGACAGCCTGCCCTCTCACCACGGGCTGCAGGGGAACCTCTGCTCCCCCGCTCCTCCTCCCTCTCCTTCCTCACTGACCTCGGGCTCTGCAGGGCTGTTTCTCTCACACCCCACTCCTCTCCTCACCGGAGCTCCTCTTCTTCTTCTTCTCCCATCTTCTTCTTCCTCTCCTCCTCTTGTTTTACTGTAGCTCTTCTCCTTCCTCTACCTCTCCTCCTTCTTCCTCCTCCATCTTACCCCCTCAGCACTCTTTTTCCCCTTAAATAGGCGATCCCAGAGGCGCTACCGCTGTCGCTGATTGGCTCAGCCTTGGCCAGAGGCGGGTCCGGGTGGGAGCCAGAGAAGCTTCTAGCAGCTTCTTCCCATCGCTGATTGGCTCAGCCTTGGCCAGAGGCGGGTCTGGGTTGGAGCCGGGGAAGCTTCTAGCAGCTTCTTCCCGTCGCTGATTGGCTCAGCCTTGGCCAGAGGCGGGTCCGGGTGGGAGCCGGGGAAGCTTCTAGTGGCTTCTGACAGGAGCCATGGCTGTAGCCCCTGCCCCACCACACAAACGCGCCGCACCAGCACAAAGGGCTGTGGGATCTGGGGCTTGTCAGCGAGTCTGGGGGAAGCTGGGGGTCCACCTCCCCCTGCCTTTGTGCTGGGAGGGCTCTTTCCCTGGTGGAGCCTGCGGGATTTGCTCCACCGAGACGTTTGTGTGTGTCGTGCGGCAGGTTATGGCGGCAGGAGGAAGGGTTTGGGGCTCCGACCGTGCGTCCCGCCTGTCCGACGTGCCCCAAGGTCTCTGCCTCCGCTTTGGCTGACACCGCTGCTCGCTGGGGGGGTGGGGGGCTTTGATAAGCACAGAGGGAGGCGATGGCAAAAAAAATTGGCCACCTTGACCTGAGCAAGCCTTCGAAATTCCTGCCAAGCCTCTGCGGGAGGGTGAACGAGCTCCTGGCCGCTCCGCTTGGAGCAGGGGAAAGGGCTGGGGGCCGGTTTGCTGGCGGAGGTGAGCGGGCTGGTACCACGAGGAAGAGGACGGGCTTTTATCAGTGCGACACAGATGTCATTCTGCATGCGTCTGTCTGTGCAGCAGCTCTGCGCTGATGCACGAGTGGCGCAGGAGTCGCGCTGCCGGAGGAGCTGGGCTTCAGTCTGAAACGCAAACTCTGCTGTCTCTTAGCTTTGAAGCAAGAAACGTGTGGGTTTTGGGTGGAGAGGAAGCTAACTTGAAAAAAGCTGTAGCAAGAGCAGGTGTCAGGTCCTCTTCTCAGACTACGCGGTCTGCTTTAATGCTCCTTTGCAGCTCTGCAGAGAGAGGTGAGGGTACGTGGGGGTTTTTAACTAAAAAAAAGCTCGAAGCTCTTCCTAGGAGGAGGAACTAAATACCAAACGCATCATCTCTGTGTAGCCAGAGCTGAAATGAATGTCTGACAAATCTCTTTGCAGCGACGTCCTTGCCCTGCCCATCTTCAAGCAGGAAGAATCAAGTTTGCCTCCTGAAAACGAGAACAAAATTCTGCCCTTCCAGTACGTGCTGTGTGCCGCCACTTCCCCCGCCGTCAAGCTCCACGACGAAACACTCACCTATCTCAACCAAGGTGAGAGAAGCCCCGTGCCCTCCGCAGGCTGCGTGCGCCTCCTGTAAACCCTCTAAAAAATAAAGTTCTGCCTTTGGAAATTTCCCCTTGGGAATGGAAAACGCCTCGGTAGTAAACCCCAGATTGCTCCTGTTTGGAAGTGCCACCTCCTTCACCTTGCTGCCTGCCCTCCGCTTACGGTGGTGAATTGCCTGTAGGATTTAACCTAATTAAAATCTGCGCGGTGTGAGGTGGTTAACTGGAGTATCCGTGCTGGGTGCTCTGCAGCGGGTGTGTTTTACAGGTTCAAGCTGTACCCGCTGCTTTCAAGGAGAACTGGAAGATCAGGGTTGGCAACCAAAGCCAGATGCAGCTTGTGTAATCGATTTCTTCCCTGGTCTTGGTCTTGGGTTAATGAGGGTAATTCCTGGAAAGTACTGCTGCAGGAAGGGGGAGGATTATCTGGTCCTGGAGAGGGGCGTTAGAGCTGTGGCTCTAATGGCTCCTGCTCGTATGACCCCCCCACTAAAACATGGCAAGAAGATCAAGTGGCATGCGTAGTGTGGCAGAAAAAGATGTCAGAATGCCAGAGGAGGGGCAGCAGCGAAGGTCCGTCCCCGACTAACCGCGAGGTGCCCTTGTCTTCTTTCCCTCAGGGCAGTCCTATGAAATCCGGATGCTGGACAACAGGAAAATCGGGGAGCTGCCCGAGATAAATGGGAAACTGGTAAAGGTGAGCGGAGAGCACAGGTACGGGTGTCCAGCTGGGGCCATCTCCTGCCGCAGGGAGCAGCGAGCGAGGTCTTGTCCTGCGTTCCTGCAGCGGCCTCCGTGATGGCGTGTGTGGGATAGGTCTGGCTTGGTTGGGGGTTTATTTTCCCTTTCTCCTTCTCCCACCTTGTTGAGACCAGCCTGGCTGGTGGTGTCCAGCCAGTCTCGTGGGGCCTGGGCTCAAGCCAAGAGGCGATTGCCAATCGCTTCGTGTTCAGGACGGATAAGCTGCGGCCTTCATGCTTCTGTCCCAAGGGTCCTTCTGGGCTTTCTTTTCTTGCTTCGGCTTCTCCGTGAAGCCTTCAGGCCCCTCTGCTCCCCTCTGTGCCCGGAAAATGCCTCGCAGCTTGAAGACTGTCCGGTTTCCTGGGGCAGCTCCAGGCGCTGACTGTTTCTCCCCTCCAGAGCATTTTCCGGGTGGTGTTTCACGACCGGCGGCTGCAGTACACGGAGCATCAGCAGCTGGAGGGCTGGCGGTGGAACAGGCCTGGGGACAGGATACTGGACATAGGTGAGTCCCCGTGGCAGCACCTTGGCTGGGGCTGGAGGAGATACGGGTGCCTGAAGTGCCTCCAGCCAGGCTCCCGGTCCCTTGACTTCAAGGGACAAAGTGCTGTCACGATTCCGCACTTTGAGAGGCACGGTTGGTTCTTCCGTATGTTCCCCGTGAATCTCTTCCTTCTCCTTCTCCTACAAACCGCAGCTGCTTCTCCGTCTGTGCCCCTACAGATATCCCAATGTCCGTGGGCATCATTGACCCTAGAGCAAACCCAACCCAGCTCAATACAGTGGAGTTTCTGTGGGATCCTTCAAAGAGGACTTCTGTGTTTATCCAGGTAAAACAGGAGAAGCGGGAAAGCTCCTGTTGCGGGGCTCTAGGGGAAAAAATAAGTTTCCCAAGGGGGAGGAAGGTGCTTTTTTTTAACTTGGAGCACTGAAATAGCAGCCAGATGCTACAGTGGTAGAAGAATGTCAGCTAAAATACACCCTACCTCCTGCCTCAAGCGATGCGAGAGAGCAGCAGCTCATGCGTTAGCAAGGCACAGGCACGGCTGACCACCAATAAGTTGTTTTACACGTTTTGTGGTGGTTTAGGTCCCGCTGGTTTCGCGATTTGGGTCTCCGTCTTGCTTAGACGCTTTTGCGCATCTCGCCAGCTGCCTAAAATACCTCTTGGAAGTCTGGCCCTCCCGCCTAGAATGACAGGCTGCAGCGTGGGGAGGCTGGTGCAGCCGAACTCTCTGCCCTGCTGATCCGGGGCTGGCTTGTAACATTAAGAGGTTGCAAAACTCGTTGAAAGAATGTGGCTCCACCTCTGCTGTGGCATCCCCTTAACTCCTTAGTGCTGGGGGTACTCGGTGTGGCCCCATCCCGGCTCTGTATTCCGCCCTTCTCGCCGGGCCGCCCTTTCCGTGAGCGCTCTCCTGGCTCCCACGAGGGGAAGGGGAAGTTTGCGGTCAGTCGGACACGGCAGAATTACTAACCGCAGGATGCCTTGCCTTCCCCCCAGGTTCACTGTATCAGCACGGAGTTCACCATGCGGAAGCATGGAGGAGAGAAGGGGGTACCCTTTCGGGTCCAGATAGACACGTTCAAGGAGAACGAGAACGGGGAGTACACGGAGCACCTGCACTCTGCCAGCTGCCAGATCAAAGTCTTCAAGGTACCTGGCCCGTTGGTGGCCGTTCCCCGCTAGGAAACAAACTGGGAGTCAGTCCCAATCCACGCTGCAGCCCCAGCGAACGTCACGGGCGCAGGACCGTGGCCGAGCTTGCCTGCGAAAGGGCCTCTCGGTCCCTCTGGTCTTGCGTTGCCGCTCTCTCCCTGGTTCCTCTGTCGATCGAGTCCGGATGCCATTGAGGCTACAAAACCAGTAAGCCAAGAACAACTTACAGGGAGAGCATGGGTTGTGTTGCCTCTGTCTGAAACCTCCCACGTTTAGTCTTGAGCCTTATCAGCTTGGGAGATCCTCCCAGGAGCTTTGGTGTCTGTCGAAACTCCTCGCTTTCTTATTACCTGTTGCTGATGGTCTGTCTGCATCTGATGGTCCGTCTGCATCTGGCCTCTCCAGCAGCGCAGGCGCCTGCTCCCTGTTGCAAATCATTTCCAGAAACCCAAAGCCGTGACCTGGCGGTGGCGGTCGCGGCAGCGCGATGCCGTGGGTGGCTGAGAAGGGTCGTTGGTGCGGCAGCACCCAGGTGTCGTGGCGCGGGGGCGGCTGATTGCCTCAGCCTCGGCCAGAGGAGGGTCCGGGTTGGAGCCAGAGAAGCTTCTAGCGGCTTCTTCCCGTCGCTGATTGGCTCAGCCTCGGCCAGAGGCGGGTCCGGGTTGGAGCCGGGGAAGCTTCTAGCGGCTTCTTCCCGTCGCTGATTGGCTCAGCCTCGGCCAGAGGCGGGTCCGGGCTGGAGCCGGGGAAGCTTCTAGCGGCTTCTTCCCGTCGCTGATTGGCTCAGCCTCGGCCAGAGGCGGGTCCGGGCTGGAGCCGGGGAAGCTTCTAGCGGCTTCTTCCCGTCGCTGATTGGCTCAGCCTCGGCCAGAGGCGGGTCCGGGCGGGAGCCGGGGAAGCTTCTAGCGGCTTCTTCCCGTCGCTGATTGGCTCAGCCTCGGCCAGAGGCGGGTCCGGCGGGAGCCGGGGAAGCTTCTAGCGGCTTCTTCCCGTCGCTGATTGGCTCAGCCTCGGCCAGAGGCGGGTCCGGGCGGGAGCCGGGGAAGCTTCTAGCGGCTTCTTCCCGTCGCTGATTGGCTCAGCCTCGGCCAGAGGCGGGTCCGGGCGGGAGCCGGGGAAGCTTCTAGCGGCTTCTTCCCGTCGCTGATTGGCTCAGCCTCGGCCAGAGGCGGGTCCGGGCGGGAGCCGGGGAAGCTTCTAGCGGCTTCTTCCCGTCGCTGATTGGCTCAGCCTCGGCCAGAGGCGGGTCCGGGCGGGAGCCGGGGAAGCTTCTAGCGGCTTCTTCCCGTCGCTGATTGGCTCAGCCTCGGCCAGAGGCGGGTCCGGGCGGGAGCCGGGGAAGCTTCTAGCGGCTTCTTCCCGTCGCTGATTGGCTCAGCCTCGGCCAGAGGCGGGTCCGGGCGGGAGCCGGGGAAGCTTCTAGCGGCTTCTTCCCGTCGCTGATTGGCTCAGCCTCGGCCAGAGGCGGGTCCGGGCGGGAGCCGGGGAAGCTTCTAGCGGCTTCTTCCCGTCGCTGATTGGCTCAGCCTCGGCCAGAGGCGGGTCCGGGCGGGAGCCGGGGAAGCTTCTAGCGGCTTCTTCCCGTCGCTGATTGGCTCAGCCTCGGCCAGAGGCGGGTCCGGGCGGGAGCCGGGGAAGCTTCTAGCGGCTTCTTCCCGTCGCTGATTGGCTCAGCCTCGGCCAGAGGCGGGTCCGGGCGGGAGCCGGGGAAGCTTCTAGCGGCTTCTTCCCGTCGCTGATTGGCTCAGCCTCGGCCAGAGGCGGGTCCGGGCGGGAGCCGGGGAAGCTTCTAGCGGCTTCTTCCCGTCGCTGATTGGCTCAGCCTCGGCCAGAGGCGGGTCCGGGCGGGAGCCGGGGAAGCTTCTAGCGGCTTCTTCCCGTCGTTGATTGGCTCAGCCTTGGCCAGAGGCGGGTCCGGGTTGGAGCCAGAGAAGCTTCTAGCGGCTTCTGACAGGAGCCATGGCCGTAGCCCCTGCCCCGCCACACCAATGCAGCCCCGCAGCCGCCGCGCTCCCTTCTCCTCGGAAAACAACCCCGGAGCTGCTCGCGGGGGACGCTGCTCCCAGGGGAAACGTCCCAGCTGGAGAGCAGGGACACTGGGGGGAGGAAAACCGCTGCCTGACGAAGCGCTTTAATCGTTTGGGGGGGGTTTGTGGCGGTTTAAGGCTCTTCTCGTCCTTCTGGCGGTCGCCTCCCTCTGTGGAAAGGTGTTTAAAGGGGTTTAAAACCCCTTTGCTGCTCGCGCCGCCTCGGTGAGCGGTTCCAAACTGAGCCTTAAGCCTGGCAAAGCGGCTCTTCCCCCCTCACCGTTCCCCTCCCTCCCCGCTGGGACCGAGCCCCCAGGGACGCCATCCCCTTCTCCCGGGGCAGAGCGGAGGGGAAGGGGCTGCCTTCCAAACCCGTGGGGCTCAATGCACCTTACCGGCCGGTGCCGATCCCGGCAGCTGCTCTCCCTGCCCTCGGCCGGCACACAAGGGCTAAATTCGGGAGGAACAAAGCCTTATCCTTTGCTGGGGGCTTTGCCGGCGACGTCTCCGTGTCCCTTCCTGGCGGGGAGCTGCCAGCATGCCGGTGCCGGTTTGGCCGCGGGGATTTTTCAGCTCCTGCACGAAACGGAGCAACTCCGAGCTGCAAAACGGGAGCAAACGGTGACACTTGAACGGGTTGAAGTCTTTCTTTTTCCCCTTTTTTTATTTTCAACGGACTCCGCGCTCCCTCCCCAGTTCCGTGTCCCAGCCCTCGGCCACCGCAGCCAGGTCAGGACGCGCTCGCGCCGGGAGGCGGCTGGTTAGGCGACTCGTTAGGCGAGCCCGGAGGCTCCGTCAACCGACAGAATGAATCCTAAGACGCCGGTTAGGATGGGTGCTTTCACAATAAGCAAAGAACTAATAGGATTTATTCTATTTTTACAAAGAGAACTATGCTGTTAATAGTGCAATGAAAGCGCGTTTCTGCCTTTTATTATTATTTTTCTGTTCGGTTTAACCGTACGCACCGCTGCTGCTGCTGGTTCCGCGCTGGCTCCTGCTCCATTTGTTGCTGTGGAAGAAACCAAACAGCCCTGTCTCCTCTCTGGTGCTACCGAGCTGCTGCCGGGAGCCGCGGCGCTACCGCACCGCCGAAATCCAGGCATCCCCCGGCTCCTCGTCCTACTTCAACAGCGACTCCGCGACTCCCAAACCTCCCCCTCTCACACTGGCTGAGGTGGCTCTCGCTTTTTAATTTTCCAGTGTGAATCCAAAGCTTGTCCTCCGCATATTTTTTTTTCTTCCCCCTTTTTCTGTTCTTTTCATGGTGATAACGCTGTATTTAAAGAGAATATTTAAGTGTAAAAATAAAAGAAATGCTCAAACTTGCACGGTGAGTTGCGTCTTCAAGGGGGTTTAAACCCCCCCGGTGAATTCCTCTTGGTGGGGGGCTTGAATTCCTGCAAAAATAGCGAGGGCAGGGGGTTAGGGAAGGGTGTTCTTCTCCAAGAGGTGAGGGAGGAGCTCGGAGCTGGCCCGGCACACGGGTGAGTGATTTCTACTCCTCCTTTACACCCGAATAACGCTTAAAAAAGGAAAATTTCCGGGTGTTGGCGTGCCCCGTCCACGGGCGGAGGAGCCGGGGGGTGGGACACGGAGCATTTGACGGTGCAGGAGGTGCGGAGGGGCCTCCGGAGCGCCGCTCGAGCCGCTCGCTTGCTTTTGGCTTTAATAAAACGCCGAGAAGTTGGTTTCAGTTCACTCGGCAGCTGGGCTTTTCTCACGCAGCGACGGGGCGAGGCGAGACACGCTGGGTTCTAAGCCCTTAACGCAGCCTGCAGCCGGGAGCCGCCACCGAAGCCGCCTCCGCCGAGCAGAAAGCGCAGGGCTAAGATCGAATCAGGCAGAACTGGACGAAGGCAGGCCCGTGGCCTCCGCTGAAGGCGGCGGTGCCGTTCAGCGCTGCTTTTCTAACCCCATCTGTGTCGGCAGCGGCGTTTCCAGCCCCGGCCTCCTCCCTCCATCAGCCAGTGCCAGCGGTGAGGGCTCCCCGGGCAAGGGGCAGTGACAGGGATGCTCCGGGAGGCAGCCGCAGCCAAACAAAAGCACAGGAATCCCCCCCCACCGCCGAGGCTCTGGGTAAGGTCGCAGGAGGATTTGGGGTCTTTTCGTAACCCCTCAGGGAGATTTTTATATTTAAGACTACTCAGTGGAGTAAAGAAACTAAGTAAAACCCTCCGTGTGAGGCACAGAGCAGCAAAACCCAAGCTGAACGGAGCTCACTACTACGAGAAACTAAGGGAAGTGTCCACGGGCAGCGGAGACGCTCGTTCTCCCCTCCCGTAGTTCAAGTGACGCAGTTGAAGAGCTGTAACAGCGGACGCCGACGGAGGGAAGGCAGGGACGGGGCTCAGCCCCACGGCATCGCCAGCCCGCTCCGACGGCACGAAGGGGAAGAGAAGAGCCGGTGCCGGCACAAACCTCCGGCGCAGGAGGGAAGGAATCGGCGTCTTCGCCCCCACGGCAGCATCAGGGCCCTCTTGCCGACTCTGGGCTGTGGTTTCACATCACCGAACGGCGCGGGGGGGGGTTGTTTTGGGTTTTTTTGTGGTGCCAGGCTGGGAATCGCCGAGTCGGCACGCGATGCCAGGGGTGAGGGTGCACAGCCGGCGGCTCGGCCGTCACTCCTTGGCCCTGATGTAGTTGAGGGACAGCAGGACCATGCTGTTCGCCAGGAGGGAAGCTTCGGAAGCTGAAAAAAATACGAGAGCAGGGTCAGAGCGGCACTGCCACGGCCCAACCGCTCCAAACGCGCTCATCCCCGGCTGCCGGGGCGGCACCAGAGGCTGCGGGGCTCCCCCTCGCCCCCGCCTCCTCTCTCCGGGGACTTTTTGCTCTGCTCTGGGTCCCCCATTTCCCTCCCGCTCCCGTTTTGCTTCCCCCGGTGCTGCTGTGGGGCTGGAATCTGCCACCACGAGGTCTCTGTGGGACAGGGACGCCCGGGCACAGGCTGTCCTTCGTGGTATTCCATAGAAACGTGTCCCTGGAGAGAGCCAGCGCGCTCCGCCGTGTCCTCCTCTCAGGGAAGAGGCCCCGGGGGATCGGTGAGGCAGCCCAGAGGGGGATAAAGCCATCAAAGCTCGAATTTCCCCGGAGCCGGCGCTCCCTGTGTCCAGAGAAACTCGAGAGGCTCCCGGGTCCCCCCCGCCCCAGCAGGCAGGAGCCGCCCCTCGGCCGCCGTTACCTTGCAGCTTGCAGGAGAGCCCCAGCCACTGCTCCAGCCACGCTCTGCACTCGGACATGCCGAGATGAGTGGAGTTCAGGCCACGGAGGTAACAAGCCTGCGGAGCAGGAAAGAGGGAAAAAAAAAACCATACAGACACGTTCAGGGACGTGCGCTCCGGGTCACACGAAACGCCGGGGGTGACACCGTGATCCTTCCTCGGCGTGAAGAGGGGCTGAGCAATGGTGAACCGTGCCCCGCGGTGCCCCGGTGTGGTCCCGGCACGGAAAACGGGCTCAGAAAATGCCTTCCCGGAGGAGAGCGGCCGCAATCCGCCTCACGGTGGGTCTGGAGGAACGTGCCGTGCCCCGACGCGGCTCTGCTAACGACCGGGGAGGGCCGGGACGACGCGAGCCCGGGGTAAAGCAGGCGGCGCGGGGCCGGAGGAGGCGTCCTCACCGCTTTCAGCTCCTCCTCGGACAGCTGGCCCAAGCCCAGGCGCAGCATGGCACGATCCAGGTGCCGGATCTCCAAGACGTGGCTCCGCAGGCGATGCCTCAGGAAAAAGGCCGGCAAGTGAGGGGTCAGAAACAGGACCTGGCTCAGGGCTTTCTGAGAAGGAAAAGGGTAGGGTCACCGGTGGGGACGTCCAACCCCTCCAAAAATGGGTGTCCCACCCATTCGGGCACAACTTAAATCAGACAAAGCCTCTCCCCTTCCAGACGTGCCCCGTATTTTGTTCCCCTTTAATTATCCGGCTAATTGCCCTGCCCACGCTGAAGCCCTGAGCTTCCCCCGGCAGTTCTCGGTACGCCCAGCTCGGCTGCCTGGCCCAGCGAGTGAAACAGGGAGTGGGTGCCCAGAGCCACGAGGACACCAGTGGGTGCCCAGAGCCACGAGCTCTGTCCTGGGCTGGACACGGGCGTCCGGGGCGAGTTCAGGCGTGTGGAATGGCTCAGGTATGGCCCACGGTCCCATCGAGGCAGGGACCTACAGCAAGGACGGACAAACACTCTCGTTCTGGGGCTGTTTTCGTAGAATCACAGACTGGTTTGGGTGGGACGGGACCTTTTAAAGGTCACCTAGTCCAACCCCTCGTGCTGTGAGCAGGGACATCTTTAACCAGACCAGGTTGCTCTGAGCCCCGTCCACCCTGACCTTGAATGTCTCCCGGGACGGGGCATCCACCGCCTCTCTGGGCAACCCGTGCCAGTGTCTCACCACCCTCGGTGTCAAACATTTCTTCCTTATATCTGCTCTAAATCTCCCCTTTTTTAGTTTAAAACCGTTCCCCCTTGTCCTATCGCAACAGGCTCTACTAAAAAGTCTGTCCCCATCTTTCTTATAAGCCGCCTTTAAGTACCGAAAGGCCGCAGTGAGGTCTCCCCGGAGCTGAACAACCCCAACTCTCTCGGCCTGTCCTCACAGGAGAGGGGTTCCAGCCCTCGGATCATTTTTCGTGGCCTCCTCTGGCCCCGCTCCAACAGGTCCCGTGTCTTTCCTGGGCTCAGGACCCCCGAGCTGGACGCAGTGCTCCGGGGGGCTCTCACCAGAGCGGAGCAGAGGGGCGGAATCCCCTCCCTCGACCTGCCGCCCACGCTGCTTGGGATGCAGCTCGGGGTACGGTTGGCTTGCTGGGCTGCGAGCGCACGTTGCCGGCTCACGTCCAGCTTTTCATCCACAACTGGACTGGTTTTAGGGTACAACCCCCTGTTTGGGGCACAACCGAGTGGATTAGCACCTCGGCGTTCTTCGGTAAGAGCCAGCTCCGAGCTGCCGGCAGGAGAAAAGCCGCACTCACCACGTGAGACACCCGGAGCTTGTTCAGACCCAGCGGAGATCCCGAAAACAAACTTCTCACAGCATAGAGTTCGGCCACGCGCGGCTGGGAGCCTTGCTGCACCTGAAAGAGCCACGGCGTGCGTTGCCGACACCTCCCACGGGCGTTCATCACCACCAGGCAGGGCCGAGGCGGCGGCGGTGGCACCGGCAGGACGGGCAATACCGGCCGCGGCGTTGACGTACCTCGGCGCAGAGCTCCTGCAGGCGTTTTTGGAGCTGCGGCTCAGGCAGGGAACGTGCTGCCAGGGCTAAACTCTCCACCACATCCGGATACGAGTCTCTCCGGATGGCGTCGTAGGCGTCCAGGAACTCAACCTGCTGGTTGGGGGTCCAGAAGTAGCGGATCAGGAGCTGGCGTGGGAAGAAATACCTTGGAGAGAAGAGGAGACGGGGATTCAGGGAGGAAAACCGCACACACGAGGCGGGGCAGTCGGATTTTGCGCTGCTGGAAAGAAGCACAAGCGACGTCCTGCCCCGGGGCGGCACGCCTCGCCCCTACGAGCTGCGGACGTTCGCTCCTCCAAAGGGGCGAGCTCGGGAATCAGAGAATCATTTAGGTTGGAAAAGACCCTTAAGACCATCGCGTCCCAACCGTAAACCCAACGCTGCCAGGCCCACCACTGAACCACCTCCCTGAGCGCCACGTCGGCGCGTCTCTTAAACCCCTCCCGGGCCGGCGACCCCACCGCGGCCGCGGGCAGCCTGCTCCGGTGCTCGACAGCCCTTTCGGTGAAGGCCTTTTTCCTCATAGCCAGTCCAAACCTCCCCCGGCGCAACGTGAGGCCGCTTCCTCCCCTCCTGTCCCAGCGCCCTCAGCCGCTCCTCACCAGGCCCGTCCTCCAGACCCTTCCCCAGCTTCGCCGCTCTTCTCTGGACGCGCTCCAGCCCCTCCCTGTCCGTCTTGGGGCCCAAAACCCAACACGGTATTCGAGGTGCCCAGTACAGGGGGACGATCCCTGCCCCAGTCCTGCTGGCCACGCTATCGCTGACGCGAGCCAGCAGCCGGGCAGGCTGCCGGCTCACACTCAGCCGGCTGTCGACCAACGCCCCCGGGTCCTTTTCCGCCGGGCAGCTTTCCGGCCGCTCTTCCCCGCGCCTGTAGCGCTGCACGGGGTTGTTGCGACCCGGGAGCGGGACCCGGCACCGCGCCGTGTTCAGCATCACACGGCCGGCCTGGGCCCATCGCTCCAGCCCGCCCAGATCCCTCTGCGGAGCCTTCCCGGCCTCCAGCAGACCAGCGCTCCCGCCCAGCGCGGTGTCATCGGCAAACCGGGGGTGCACGGATCCCCTCGTCCAGATCGTTGGTGACGACACGAAACGGAACCGGCCCCAACGCCGAGCCCTGGGGAACGGCCCCTGTGACCGGCCGCCGCCGGGACGGCACTCCAGCCACCGCCGCTCTTCGCGCCCGGCCCGCCAGCCAAGAGTTCGCCCGTGCGAGCCACGCGCAGCCTGTTTCTCCAGGAGAACGCCATGGGAAACGGTGTCATGAATGAATCAATGAGATCGGAGAAGGTAAACAACATCCCCAGCCCTTCCCTCCTCCACTAAGCGGGTCACCTTGTCATGGAAGGAGCTTTGCTCCTCCAAAGGCCGTGGAGAGCTTGGGAAGGAGCAGTCCGGGCGATCGGATCGCTGCCGTGCCCGGCTGGAGCTTCTCCACTGCGGCCGAGGGTCAACACAACACGGAGATCTCCACCCTGCGCTGTTTTATGCAGCGGGGCTCTCGCCCACCCGCAGGACACAAAAACCAGGGAGCAGAATTGAAAAAATCCAGGGATTTAGCCGGGATTTAGCTCCGGCGTCAGGACAGCTGGCAGGGAGAGGGACGTTCGAAGGACTACAGAGACAGCTGGGAGGGAATTGAGCAAGGAGGTTTCTCCGGCCAAGCACGCACAGGGCTGTTCCCTGTGTGCCAGGCATTCTTTCTCCGCGTTAGAAACAGGGAGCCGGGCAGGTTGCTGGCACGCAGGAGCCGGTATTGCGAAACGAACGCCGGGCTCGTCAGGCTACGGGTATTTTTATTACAGCGAGAGGTGGAGCGAGGAAGGGAAACCGTCTGGCTGGATTTATAACTCTCAAAAAAAAAAAAAATCCCCAGTTCCATGAAATTTAAGATATCAAGGAACCCAAAGATCGGGGCCGCAGCCAAGCCCCGGCGGTCACCGCGACGCCAGTACTCACATCAGGACGATGACCAAGAAGTTGGCGAAGGGCGGGATGGCGATAACTCCGATGGGAATGGCCTTGATCAGGTCCCTGCGAAACTGCCTCCAAAATTAGAAGAGAGAATCAGGCTCTGGCGCCAAACTCTTGACATTCCCTCAAAATTAACAGCCCCGGCCCCGGCCGCAGCTTCCAAACCCTGTTTTTAGGCAGAGAACGCGCCTCACCCGGAGGAATCGGCCTCTCCGCCCCCCCGCCGAAGCCCCGCACACGAACTCAAGCCCCTTTTCACAGGGAGGAAACGTCCCTGGCGGCAGCGGGGAGGCAGAGCCGGGCATTGCGGCACCGAAACGCGCCCCGAGCGCCGCGCCGTACCTGCCGCAGCCTCTCCATCTCCCGGTAGGGAAGCTGCTGAACACTCAGTCTCTGACGGGACATTTTAGATTTGATTTTTCTTATTTCTTTGACTTCCAGGAAGAGCGCTTGGATTCCTGCCGGAACAGAGAGCGCCTTCAGGTGCCGATTCCCAAGCAAACGCCTCCGGCGATGCGGTTTTTAGCCCCGAGAAGGGAACAGGCAGCGCAGCCGGCTGCCTCCGTTCTCTCCGGAGAAGCGGAACCGTCCCCTCCTCCCCGGCACCCACCTTTCGTGAAAGTGGCGTACAGCACGTAGAAACGGGGGAACGTCCTTTCCAAAAACCTCTCGTACCTCCTGTTGATGCGCTTCGCTCTTGACGCCAGGGCGGCCAGGACGGACCTGGAGCCGGCTTTCGTGGAGAGCCAGCACACCGGGGACCTGCACCCGAAACACCCCCACCCCCCCCCCGATTGTTTCTGTCAGCGTTTGGTGGAGAAGGCTCTGATGGAAGCGGGGGTTGGCCCGGAGGGCGGCGGGACGCTGGGCTGTGGGGCTCCCGAAGCCCCCAGAGAGGGGACAGGGTGCTGGGACCCTCCTCCGCCCCGCACGGGTGGCACTGGCCGGCCCCAGGCAGCCGCCTGAGACAGGGCCTGGGGGCACGGCCGGGGTGGGGGGCAGCATGGAGGGGGGGGGGGCTCAGGACCAGGGCCCGGGGGGGGGCTCAGGGGCTCCCCCAGTGCCTGGGAGGGGCCGTGCTTGGCGCTGGGGGGGGTCAAGGTGGCACAGGCGGGGTGGGGGGGCAGGGTCGGTAATGGCGCTGGGGAGGTGGGTGGGGAGCTGAGGGTGGCACGGGGGGGGAACGACACCACGGTAAATAACGGGGGCGGGGGTCGCGAGGGAATGGGGGGGGGGCACTGGGGGCTGGGGACCGGGGCGGGGGGGGCGCTATGGCCAGTATCGGGGGTGCTCCGGGGGGGGACAAGGCCGAGAACTGGACGGGGGGCGGCGGCTGTGGTCGGTATTTGGGGGGGGTCGGGGCTATGGCGGGGGCGGGTGGTCCGGGGGGGGGGGGGTGGGGTGGGGTGGGGTGTCAGGGCCGGTGCCGGCGGGCGATGGCTGACACTGGGCGGGGGGGGGAAGGGTCGGTCCCCGCTCACCTCGGCGCCCCCCGGGCGGGGCGCGGCTCCAGCAGCCCCCGGGCGCGGCTCAGGGCGGCGGCGGGGCCGGGGCCAGGGCCGAGGCGCCAGAGCGCCCCGCAGCAGCCAGCCCTGGACAGCGCCATCTTGGCGAGTCACCGCCGGGGGCCAAAGG
Organism: Gymnogyps californianus; assembly: GCF_018139145.2. Lineage (NCBI taxonomy): Eukaryota > Metazoa > Chordata > Aves > Accipitriformes > Cathartidae > Gymnogyps > Gymnogyps californianus. The sequence continues at coordinate 143,202 of NW_026114224.1, read as the reverse complement.
GCGAAGGTCACGGGGGAGGGGAAGGGAGGGGGAGAGAGCGCGAGCGCGGGGGGGGGGGAGCGGGGGGCCGGCTGAGCGCTGATTGGCTGACGCGCCGGCGCCCGCGTGACGCTGTACGGAAGCGGCGCGCGGCCGGTCATGTGACCGTAGGCGGAAGTGGCCCCTCGGGGCTACCGGGGCGCGAAGCGGGGCCTGGACCGGGCCGAGCCCTCCCGCCCCCCCGGCCCCCGTTACCGGCGCCCTGGGCCCGCGGCTGGGGGCCGGGCCCCCGCCGGAGATTCCCTCTCTCCAGCGCTGTTTTCAGGCCCCCGGAGCAGCGCCGGAGGAGCCCGGGCGGGCGGCGGCGTTGTCCCGGCCTGCCCGTCCCCTTCCCGGGCCTTTGGTTTGCCAGCGGCGCCTGGCGGTTACACGTTAGGGTAGTTGGTGAACGCAGGGGAGGTGAGCTGGGCCCCCTCTCCCCCTTTACCTCCCACAGCGGGGTGGTTGGCACCGGAGCCGGGGGTTGAACCCGTTCCCTGGCCCTTCGAGGGGTGCCCCCGCCCGCGGCGGGGCTGGAAGTCGCCCTCGGCCGCCGCTGCCCTGCCCCAGACGGGGTGGGGAGGCCGAATCCCCGCTGCGGGTCCCCAGCGAGGGACAGCGTGGCAGCAGAGGGGCCGTGGTTCCCCCACCCACCCAGAGCCCCGGGGTCCCCGCCCCGGGTGGCTCCCCCTGCTCTGCCTCGGCTTCCCTGACCCGCAGCCAGGTCCAGGCGCCGGAGCCGCGCAGGACACCTCCGCCTCTCCGTCCCTCCCGCAGACAGCCTGCACGCTGAGCGACCGAACCAGTTCTGCGGCTGTCCCCGGGTGGTTTCACGTGGGTCGTGTTTGCTTTCTCGATTCGAAGTGCCACGAGAAGCAGCGTGGAAGGCCTTTTGGGAAGCAACCGCTGCTTCTACCCCTGCCTGGGAGGTCTACCGACTCCTTTCCCCTCCAGGCATCGCTAAAACCAGGCGCTACGTTGCCTCTTTCCAGGTCTCTGGCAGCTCCTCCGTCTTCTGTGAATCCTTGAGGATGCTTTGCCCAGCCGAGCCCTCTCTCCTCCCTCCGGCCGGACCCCAGATCCCCCCCGCACCCCTCCGGCAGCTCCGGGAAGCTGGAGCGCGTGGCACCGGTCACGCACGCCCGTGTCTTTGCCCTCCTGCCTGGTGAGTCTTGAAGTGTTGCACATTCAGCTGTTGCTTATCAGAAAAAGGCACCGGGGGCCCTTTTGCAGAGAGAAAAAAGGAAAAAAAAAAAAAAAAAAACCAAACCGACAAACGCAGGGTTATCGCTCTGCCTCGGCGGGTTTCAGACCGGCGGGGATGGCTGATAATAGATTGTATTAATCCACGTCGGGAAGGGATCGCCTCTTATCAGCGCTGCACGTACCAGCAGCTGGAAAATGCCCCGTAAGTGCCAGTTTGGGCTCTAATCTGTCAAATAGCTCCGGTGGAGCAGAGTCCAGGCCGTCTCCTGTGCTAATTGCCGGAGCATGTCTGATGCTCGACCAAACGGCCTTTTAACTGAGCCTCCTGGGGTTGATAATGTGTCCCGGGCAGCGCGTAACCCTCCTTTCCCCCCCCAAGCCCAACGCTGCCGCTCGCCACGGGGCCGAGGCTCCACATCAAAGTGTTCGGCTGTCCTTATTAACCCCCCCTTAACTCGGCGGGGTTTATAGTTATTTAATAAACGATAAGGTTAAAGCAGATGCGGTTGTTTTCAGGAGACTTTGAATTGTCTCCTGAGCTCCCCTCGGGGAACTCTGCACCACCGGCTCGGTGCGGGTGCTGCGGGCGGAGGAGAGAGGGAGGGGAGCCGGCGGGGAAGGGTGGGGACACCTCTTATATAGAGAGAGGAACGCTGACCGGGCTGTCTGCACCCAGAAACTGCCCAGAGAGAGAAGCAGGAACGCCATGCCCAGGAAATACACCCTCAAGCGGAGCTCGCCCAGCTGCGAGTTGGGTGAGTACCGCAAACGCCGATCCCGGCGAGCTCACCGACCCTGCGGGGTGGTCTCACTGATGGGAGGCATTGTCCTCATCCCAAAATACCCTGGGATTTGGGGAATAACGTAAATTTTCCAGCTTCAGGCCAAAAGCTGTTGGCAAACCACCTCCTGCGAGGTTTCTCGCACCTGTAGGCGCCTTTGGCGAGGCCGGGCGGCACGCCGGCACGGTGCGGGTGCCGCACTCGCGTTCCCGTGCGGGAGCGATGCTGCGGTCTGGTTTTAATTTCCCTCTCCCATGCCCACGCTGTCAGGTCAGAGGTAAGGTTAAATCTGCAACAGCGGAGTCATCCATCTCCTGGATTTCTCCTCTTATTTTTCCAGGATTCGGTCATTTCAGCAACATCCCATGATATTTTTTGTGTGTGTGTGTGTTTAAGCAATAAGGAACGCAGGTTGCAAAACTTCGCGTTTGGGGAAAGCAAGGAGCTGCCCTCCCCGCTGCCGCCGGCGGCAGCTTTGCTCGGCGAAGGGCTCTGATTTTTAACGAGCGGCTTCTCCCATGCGGGTCGGGGTGTCCCGCTCCATTAGCCCGGATCCCCACGCACTCTCCCGGCTGTTCAGGGTCAGGCCGTGGTTCCAAACGAGCGCTCTCAGTGACCTACCGAGAAATTAAAAGGTCGGGATGATGGAGGTATAGAACGCGGAGCGCTCGTGTGCCGCTGGAAGCGATGTCGTGCTGCTCCTGCCACGTGCTGCTTCCCGGGCTGGCAGGTTTCTTGTGTGTCTCACCAATTAAATCTGTTGTTTTCCTTCTCAGGAAGGGGTTGCTTAAAAAAAATTATCCTAAGTTTTCAAGGGAATGTGCAGAGTAAGAGGAATTCTGTGAAAAAGCAGCATTTCTTGCTGGGAAAAAAAAGACAGAAAACCAAACAAAAGCCAAATCAAGACTCTTCTCCCCCAAAATGCGGAGTATGCTTTGTGAGATGCAGCTGCATTCAGAAACAATTAACACGTAACTGCGTCTGCAGCCGTGTGGCGGCAGCCAAAAATCTAGAAATTTGGGGTTTTGGCATGAAAAGCGCTGCCGAGGTTGGCGAGGTCCTGGCGGAGCTTGCTGGCTCCTGACGGAGCCGCGTTTTGGGGCGGAATAAGCCGCTGTCGGGAAAAAAACCTCGGAGCAGGAATGGGGCCCGGCCTGGGCTGGGGGTCAGGGAGGGGAACGCTGCGGTCGGGGTGTCGTCCCCCCCACACTGGGGCCCGTGTCCCCCCACACCGCAGCCTGCACCGGGCCCTGTCCCCCTGCACCGGGGCCCCGTGTCCCCCCACCCCGGGGCCTGCACCGGGGCCCGACCCCCCCAACGCTGGGCCTGTGTCCCCGTCCCCCCCGCCAGCCGGGGCCCGCACCGGGGCCTGGTTCCCCCCGCACCGGGGCCCGGTTCCCCCCGCACCCCGGCCCTGTCGCCATGTCCCCGGTCGCGCCAAGCCGCGTCACGGGGCGGGCCGAGCCCAGCGTGGCCGGGCTGGCGGCGGCAGCGGCGGCAGCAGCACGGGCCGGGGCATGAGGCGGCGGCGGCGGGGGCGGCCGGGGGCGGCTGAGGCGGTGAGCGGCAGCGGGGGCGGGGGGGGGTACCCTTGGGGCTGGGGAACGGTGGGGGGATCCCCCCTGGGTGAGCCTGGGTGATCCCTGGGTGTGCTGGAGGGGGAGATCTCCCCCCTCAGGTGATCCCCGGGGGATCCCCTGGGTGTGCTGGGGGGGGATCCCCCCTCGGTTGATCCCTGGGGATCCCCTGGGTGTGCTGGGGGGATTCCCCCCCCCTTGAGTGATCCCTGAGGGATCCCAGGGTATTCGGGGGGGGATCCCCCCCTCGGTTGATCCCGGGGAGGTGGGGGGGGGTCCCTTGCATGTGCTGGGGAGGAGGATCCTCCCCTCGGGTGATCCCTGGGGGATCCCCTGGGTGTGGTGCAGGATCCCCGGGTCGGTTTTGCAAGGGGGTGCCACGGAGCCGCTGGCCCCCAGCACCCCGGGCACTGCCCCCCCGCCATCGCTGGGGCTCAGGGACCCCCGCGAGCCCGGGCTCCCTGGGCGCTCGGTGACCTCGGGGTGTCCCCTGGCCCCGGGGGGGGCTCTCTGAGGACAGGCGCTCCTCCCCCTGCCAAAACCGTCGGCGTACACCGGCGAGGGTGGCTTGGCCGGCCGGGGGTCGGATGCCCCCGAGTCTCGTCCTCTGCCTTCCTCCCCGCGGGCTGGGTCTGACGTTAATCCTCCGGCGCCGTACCCTCCCCTCGGGGTTTGGGATGACGCCGTCCCGGGTCACCCCGACCTCGTCCCTCACGCGTCCGAGGCCTCGACGCTGTTTATGTCTGAACTTCGTAGCGGGGCTTGGGGGTGTGATGAGAGAACGGCTCTTAAAGCCTCGGCTCGCTCGGCAGCCGCCGCGTGGAGCTCTGCCCGCCCGGGCTGAGTGAGCCCGGACACGCGTTTTGTTATCGCCGCAGAGCCGCAGTCGAGCGTCCCCGGGGTCCAGACTCCGGCGCCTGCCTTGGGTTATCGCGGTGGGGCGGACGAGGCCGGCCGGTGGCCGATGGCTCCCGGTGCGGTTCTGCTGGCTGTCTGATGCCGGGCTGAGCTCGGCGACATTCAGCGTGACCCCGGGCTTTGCGTACCCGGTCTCAGCCTCACCCTCCAGAGGTGCAGTCCCTGACCAAAGTCCACGCCTGACTGCAAGCCAGAGGTTTCCTCGGAGGAGGGATGTGTTCGCTCCTGCGGTGAGCACAGCTCGTTAAATGGGCAGTGAGTGCCGTCAGACGAGCTCTTGAGCACCAGAGGTTGTTGGGAGAGCGGGACGCTGCGGTCAGCGATGAGATAACGGCTCCGTGTTCCATGTGGGACGAGACTTGGGGCATCCGGGGCGATACGGCGACCCCCAGCCCCGCCGCTGGTCCCACAGCTCAGCCTCCCCGCTCATCTCTTTTCTTTTTTCCCCGCTTTACAGCACTTCTTAACCAAAATTTCCACAGTCTCAGGCGCTGTCTTATATTTTTCGAGGGTATTTTTCATCCCCAAGCCTCACGGCTGCTGCTAGAATAGAGCTTTTCAACCAGTTTGATTTATTACATGTTGTGAAAATACTTGAAGTCTCAGGTGTGCGTCAGCCGGGGCTTTTTTGAAGCCCTTTTCCGGGCTTACAAAAAGCAGACGGGAGCGATGGGGAGCGGCTGCAGGGGCTGGCTCCTAAATCCAGGAGCCTTCGGATCGAGCAGGCTGGGGAGCAGAGCTGCTCCTTGCTTCCAGGTTGTCGTTTCCCAGGCGTTGTTCTCCTTCCGTAGAAACAAATACATCGCGCTGCCTCTTTCTAGGAGAGTACACTCGGGCGAGCAGGGTGGGCTCATCCCCCCACGCCTCGGCTCGGTGCTCTCCCGCATCCCGGGGCGTCTCCCGGCTCGGTTGCGTGGTACGGGGCGAACAACGAGCAGGGAACGAGCTCGTCTGACCCGTTTAGGAGTCAGCCGGGTGACCTGCCTCGGCACCTCAGCGATGGGAGCGAAGCCAATGTCACAGCCTGCTTTTATCACCTCTGGTCGTCAGCAGGAGCGCGGGCGAGGGAGCGAGGAGGAATCCCACAGGGACAAACCCGCGGTGCTGCCGCCCCGGGGTGACTCTCTGCCAGGTCCGTGCGGAGGAAAAGGTTTTCCAGAGCCGGGACCTGGCCGTGCCAGTGCCGGCAGAGCAGCGTGGGTGTCTGGAAAGCAGGCGAGGGGGTGACGTGGTTGTGCAGGCAAGGAGTTAGTTGGGACGGCGAGCGGTTAACCGGGTTGTCTGCTCGGGTTTTGGGGGTGCCTTGCGCTCAGGGCTGCCCCTGCGTGACTTGTGTGACAGGAGCTGGAAGGAACGGGGGGCTTTCGGTGTGACCGTGTTAAAGGGCCGCCCGGTGCGGCCAGCCCGCAGTGGTGCCTGCGTACAAAGAAAATACGGCGCTAACGAGACGTCGGCCCCAAAACCGCTCTAAAAGAGTTAACGACGGCGGCGTGCCCCGCCGGACCCGGCCGAGTTCAACGCCTGACATCAAATGCAGAAATCTCAATCGCAGGAACCGCTCCCAGCGTGAGACAAGACCACGCTCCTTGTTGTCCGACAAAGCCCCGTGCCTCCACGTCGAGGATGAGCAAGCAGCCGTCAGCTCCTCGGCTTTCCCCGTGTCGGCTTCGCTGCCTTTCTGGCTGTCAAGAAGAAAAGACCCGTTGGACCGAGGCTCGTAGTTTCATCAGTGAAAAGGGAGGGTGTAGGTGGAAGAATGACCCGTTGTTCGCTCCGTGGGTCTTGAAGGTCTAGACAACAGCGCTAGTGTCTTTGCTTTTTTGGTTAGAACGACCTCATGATTTTCTGCTCTTGGTTTTTTGCCTTATTCCAAGGAATATTCCTCCTGGGAAGGCGCTGCCTTGCCTGAGTGTGAATACGGTGTATAAAGTCAAACCCACCAACGGTTACGGTGAGTGTTTTCCCTCCAGGAGGCAGAACGTGGCCTGGCAAACCCACGCCTGGCGTTGAGGAATTGCTTGAAGGTGCTCACAGAGGTTACGGATAGAAGGAGGAGCGATAAATCCCGACCTTTTTTAGCCTGCAGTTTCTGTATCCTCTGGTTTCATCCGCATTGAGAGCAGCGACACTAGAGCCGTTCTTTTAAAAAAGCACGCAGGCGTGGAGGCAGAGCGGGCAAAAAACATCCCTCAGACGCGTTTTCACCGTCTTTCTCTTGACAGCTCTCCGGTTCCCAGCTAGGCTGGAAGCGTGCGAAATATTCACATCCGGCTACAGCCGGCGGCTGCTTTTATTGGAGCTCCGGGGGCAAAGGATCTGCGGGCAGCGTTTCCAACCCGGCACGCTTGGGAAAGCGTTCCCTGTGTCGGGTCGTGAATGAGCGCGTCACGAGCTCGGCGGCTGCCGGCGGAGATAGGGGAACCAATTTCGCTCCCGCCCAAGCTGGGATGTGTTTTGCAAGGAGATATTTAGGTCAGTCTCGCACTGTAACGGGTGTTCTCCGTGTGATCTTCTTCCTCTTCGCCTTTATTAATGAAGTGAGTGTTTCGTGGGACTTGCTGCCAGGGTAAGCGCTGTTCCTCCTGAAGGAATTCGATTTCAGGGAAAAGATGGCTTATTGCTAAACGTTAGCTTTTTCTTATTGAAAGCCCGTAGGCTTAGTGCTTTACAGAGGAGCCTGTAAAGCAAGAAAATAGTGTGTGTGACAGGTAAAAGCTTTGCTCCAGCTTTGAGGTTGTCCCCGTCCAAGCGGGAGCTGCTGGAGGGAGAAGGCTCAGGCAGAGGCGCCGTCGCTGGAGAGGTGGCACTTGTCCTCTCCGTGGGCCGCAGCGGCAGGAGGTATTTACTCACCGTTTCTCCCCACAGCGTGTAGCGATTGGGTGGCAATTAAAACCTGGAAGGGGCAGGGGCTGTCCGGGGCCCCGATACGTTTAAGACAGTGGTATCACAGCTCTCCGTGGTGGCTCAAGGAGCAGGGCAGCCCCGCGTCCTCCCCAGTCCTCCCATCCCCGGGCAAACACCTCACAGACCGGAGCCGCTTTCCACCGCCCCTGACGAGGCTGGAAGAGCCGGTGACTTTAGCGCCGGGTTTCTGCTCGGCAGGAGAAGCAGAGCTGGCTGGCGTGCAGCCCCGTGGGAGCAGCAAAAAAACGTGGGATGGGAAATCTTACGGTTTAGTGAAACCTCATCACCTCGCTCTGCGCCGGCACAGATGAATTCTCCTACGTGCTCGTCCAGAGCAAACCCTCGAGACGATTTGCAAAGTGGCGGAATGAGCAAACGCCTTCCCCGAGCGCTGCGCCTCGGCAGGTTCGTCGGTGGGCGCGAGCGGCGAGCTGTGCGGAGCCGAGAGCTCCTGGAGCGCGCGTTATTCATCCTGCTGCCCTAGGGTCAGCGCTTTAAAATCTGAAGTATATTTGGATAGATTAATAACAGTTGTAGCCCTGCCTACAAGAAACGGTATCGCTCCAGCCCTGCGTGAAGTAGCCCTCTCTGGATTATTTTAGCGTGCCTGGCTTGGTTACAGACCACCCTTGGAGCTGGTTGTGGAACCGGGAAATTAATCTTTGAAAACCTAAAATTGGTTCAAATCAGTTATAATGAGTTCCTGGCTAATGTTTTCCGTTTATGTCTTCACTGAACCAGTACTGCCTTGTTATAAGGAAATCTCCTGTTAATATACAACAGGCTTTGAGGGGGATTAAGTGCTTTACATACCAAACGTATATACTGGTGGTACTTTGACTTGTCCTCGAGGGGTTTGGGGGTTTGACCTTTTAAAGCCCGGAGGACGCCAGTCCTGTACCAGATCCCAGTTACCTTTCTGCATGGCTTAGATTTAAAAATACACCGTGATGAGAGAGTTACATCGTGCCCTTAAAAGAAAGTTCAGATGCCCTGTAAAGGGTGCGATGTAGATGTAATAATCATGCCTGGAAGGGGAGGGATGGTACGTAATTTCTACACATAAAGGAAATTCCACTCTTGTTTCCTTAGCTGGAGTTTCACAACAGGCACTGTCCTAAGCCTGGCTGCTTGCAGACACTCCTGTCGCATTGGTTTGTCCGGTCGGTCCACTCACCCCTTCTTCGTGGTGTTGCAACAGGAGTTTCCGAGCAGGTCCCGGGGAAAACACTCCCCTCCCGGCCCTGCAAGCTGCTTCAAAGCTGGAAAAGGGCCAGGGAAGTAAATCTATCCCGGCCAGGGAAGTACATCTGTCCCTGCCAGGAGCTGTTGGCTCGGTCGGCTCTCTTGTAGGTTTTTATTCTCCTTCTTGACAGGTTTCTTTTCCCCCTCTCCTTTGCAGCCAGCGTGGCCCATCTAAACCAGTTCGCAGGCCACTGGAAGGGCTCTACCATGGGGAACTCCGACACGGACCAGAAGGCATCCTACGGTAAGGCTCACTTCGTGGCACAGCAGATTTGCTCTCATACATCCACCTTCCATTTAATTAATTCCTTTGTCCTGCTAAAACCACCCCAAGGATTCGGTGTGCCCGTTTACCGCCCCGTACACTTGATTATCGTTGTGGACACAAACCCTCAGGCTTTTGAGATGAGCCCAGCAAGAGATTTACAGTTCCCAGGGCTCACTCAGCCTTGTTTAACGAGATGAACAGGCCTGTCTTGTGCAGACCCATCTCTCTCCTGCCCGCGCGCACACACAGGTAGCTCTAAATCCATTATGTAAACGGGCCTGCCGGCAGGGCAGGCACCCTCGGAGGCATTTGGGAGGCAGGGAAAAAGGAGGAGCAATCAACTTCAGTTTACTCTGATGATGCAATAGGAAACTTGGTAAAAGAGCTGGCCTTGTTTTCAGTCCTCCTCTTACAAAGGCTGGGTGCTGGGGACACGTGCTGCTCCTCAGCTCTTAGAGGAAAATGCCACGTAGGGAGAGCAGAAGTGAGTATCGGCTCGATTCGGGAGAAGGGGCTTTCTGCTGAAGGCGGGCAGGGGAGGAATCGGGTGGTATCGCAAGTCGTAACGCGTAATCTGCATTTTCGTTGCCGCAGTAACCCTGCGCACCTTCCTCACAAGTTAAATTTAGAAACTGTCCTGGAAATTTGTGAAGGCTGGCTCTCCCGCCTGCCTCTTGTGCTTTAGGAGAAGGGAAAATTGTCAGGCAGTCTCCTGGCTGTCGCTTGCTTCCAAACCGTTGCTGCGTTGTGCGTTCCCTGGATACGAACAGGATTCCGCAGGAGAGCAGGCTCCTTCCGGGGCCAAACTTCTCGCAGACGTCTGTTCAGCCAGGAGGGTTTGGGGTAACGCTCTCTGTAGTGGTGCAAAAATAGCCCCGGGTTTCTCTTGGATCTGGCTTGTTCAGTCCCAGTTAATCATTACGGTAATACTGCGGGGCTGCCGTGACATCGCACAGTGCCCCGTGACGGCTTTTTTAAAATAAAGCGGAGTAAATAAATTGCCAGCTAGCCAGCCTCCTCTCACCGCGTGGGAGAGGGAGAGTTCGGGCAAGGCAGTGTGGTCTCCTGGGGTGGGTTTACAGCCGTATCTGTTA